>NW_027292507.1:0-3088 GCF_016086655.4 Lepeophtheirus salmonis | reverse complement strand
ACTAAGTTAGTTTGCTGTATTCATTAATATTACTTCTAATGATTGATTTTTTTTTACAGTCGTACCAAAAACCCCAATGCCGGTGACTGCTGCGAAATAAGCCTCGATACTGGAGATGGCTAGTCCTTCTTTAGCTTCAAGGCTTATTAAAGCCTCAAAATACAAATTCTAGCCTAATTGAACGATCAATTCACCCCATCAGAGAAGCACCTGTTAGTATAACAATATCATCAGCTTTTTAATATTTTTGTAAAAGGAATTCATAATTCCTTTAAGAAAACTTACAGAACAGGAATTGCCATCAAAAAATGTATGTTAAACAAAATTTTCAATCTATATATTTATTTCATTACTATTTATTAGGTTCTGATGAAAATTTCAAAGAGATTTCTTTGAGAGGAAGAAGAACTTTCGGCCCGAATTGTAAGTGAAACTAAATTATAATAATAAATGTGTAATTACTCATTATAATTTATAAGGATATTTGTTAATATTGAATTGTTTTTATGCGAGTCTCGAGGGGAAAAAAATAGTCTTTCGGACCGGAATGTAAGTTCAACTAAACTATCATGATACATATATATGTATATAACAACTTTTTATAAAAGGATACACTATCCCGGTAAAGAAAATAAGTCATTGGTCACACAAAACTAGGAAGAGTTCAGGATTTTCTGTGTTTATAACGTCAAAGGGGGGTGAAAAAGTCTTCTACCTCTGTGGAAACGGAAACATCATCCATAAGTTCCATGATAACAGAAACTCTTTAGTCCAGGAAGGCGGGACCGAAAAAACGTAACCGTAAGATCAACTAAATTGTTGAAATATATAAATATAATAACTATTATTACATTTCAATACGCCTGAACTTAAGTCCTATGGGACAACCATTGGATACCGCCATTTCGGCTTTTGAAAGGAAGAATGAGGGTACTTATTAAATCATGATATATAATGGAGATCTGTTTATCAAATTATTTATTAATTAAGGAAGTATTTAGCATATATTTTACTTCATGAATGATTAAAATAAGTGAAAAAAATATTTTCAAGATCGCTTTTGAAATCAATAAATCAGAATTTTTCATTAATGAAGTAGTACCACATTTTAGTAATGAGATAAGCAAGTACTGTATGTCGCTTAAATAATTGAAAAAATATACAACGATATGATTTTTTAATGCAAGTCCCACTGATTTCAATTTGAAAATATTGACAAGTCAACCCATCTAATAAATTGATCGGATTTAAAACTGATTAATTTATTCGGTCTATTATAGAACAGTCCTAATTGCTCTGGTGAAAAAAGAAGAATACTGCAATAATGAAATTCCACTTTTGGAACTAATTCACGGAGAAAAATCAAAGAAAAGTAAGACATAGATGGAAGGGTTAGAGATTTTCCTTGGGGAAAAATCTTAAATTAATATGACAATTCCTTTGTTGGAAAATTTATGTCCTAAATTATCCTAGTTATATTTTTAATTACGTGTTATTTGTGTTTTTTGATTTTTTTCGAGGGAAATAAACATCATTTATGATTTAGTAAATCTCTTATCTAATTTATTAAATAGAGATCTTGATTATTTTAAACTCTAATTATGAATGAATATTGTTTCTTAACTTTCACCAATCAAATGTTTAAGTTCAAAAATTAGTTTTTGACCACATACTTAGAGGAGATATTTTTTCCAACAAACCTACCAGAAAAAATAAGGGGCTTCTATAGGAAGTATTTTATCTTTAATATTTTTGCTTATTTTGCAGAACATGCATATTTTCGATTTTCGATAAAAGACAATCACACTTAATATATTTTCTGTAGCATTCGTCTTAGTGAAGACGTGGAATCATGTGAAGACTTAATTTCGATTATCTGCCAGAACATATAAAGCTTCTTATGATCTCATTTTAAAGTTGTAATTTTTATTTTTTTTTCGTTTTCCAGACTATTTATCAGACAATAAATAATTATATATAAAGCACATTACCTTCGATATTGTATATTTGAAGGTGTTAAAATATTATAGACGATAACATTTTATCTCCCTCACTCACCAGATAATGTATTTGGGTAAAAAATATAATATTTTCTATATTCAGACTATCAAAATCGTATTCGTCATTGTAAAGGTGTAAAATCTTCATCGCCAATATGAATATTGAGAACCGTCTATAAGACGATCCCAATTTCTTTCTAAATCCTCATTGACCTTGATGTTTTGTCGTACTTATCTACTAGAATATTAAAAATTCACAGTATATCATATTTTTGTAAATTTATGAAGTGGTAGATGTCTTAAAAAGAATCACAATTTATTTTTCAATCATATTTTTTTTTCCTCAACGGCAAGGTTTTGATTTCAAGAATATCTGCGTTCATATATAAAAAAACAAAATTAAACATAACAGTGCAGAGAAAAAAATAAATAAGTGCCCCACATAAAAATAATTTACAAAAAATCGCTAGAGGTCTGTGTAGTTTTGTATTACTTAATACTAACTAACTTTATTCTATAATTTACAAGTGTACTACATACATTTGAGACGTCTATAAACAAACAACAAAAGCGTAAACAGACATAAATAAATACAGGGAGCTGGGATCAAATTGTCGCCAAAATATTTTTCTACAAAAAACAACACAAAATATACATTTTTTAACTTTTTTATTGAAAATCAAAACTACGACGAGCATATAGGTATAGAGAAGCCATTCATTCGATATAATTACCGTTGGCATCAATAACCGCCTCAATACGGCCTCTGAACCGGCTGCAGGCTCTTCTGACCATCTCATTGTCCATGTTGCCCAATACCTCCTTGATGGAGTCCATCAGGCTGGCCTTGGTGCTATGGGGATGTCTGTTGGTATGTCTCTCGACATAGCCCCAGACAAAATAGTCCAAAGGATTAAGGTCGGGAGAGTTAGGAGGCCACAAATCCTTGGTTACGACGTCATAACAGTTCTCGGTTAACCACTGCATGGAGATTTTGGACACATGGCAGGGTGCTGAGTCCTGTTGCCACACCCAGGGCCTGTTTCCGGCCACCCCTTTTATCCAAGGCAGAACTACCTTCTCCATAA
>NW_027292506.1:0-2495 GCF_016086655.4 Lepeophtheirus salmonis | reverse complement strand
ATTTTTGCAGTTTTAAGAGACTTTTAAAAATAATCCACATCTACTTTAATTCCAAACCACATTATATCATTTTATGTTACAATATTATTTAATTAGATTTTACCATATTGTTTTATTATATTTTATCATGAGTCCACAATATTGAGCTTCTTTTTAGCCACTAGTCGAATCAACCAAATAAATGAATATATATAAAATAGAAGTAGAAAAATAATTTAAGTATATTTACTTGATAAAAATATCGTTTCCTGATATTTTAACTTAAAAGATCAAGGTATGAACATATGACGGAAAAAAATCCAATAAGGTGTGTAAAAATCAATATATTGTAGGTATTAACAAAAGAAAACAAGGCCACAGAGACACACAATAGTTACCTTGAATCCTTATAAATTTTATATTCATTGATGATTTTTCATACAAAATATGTGTGATCTAATTAAATAGCTATTTTAATTGCATGAATAAATTTCTTGAAAAATGTAAATTACCATGCATCTGCTAAAAAACACACAACAATAAAATTTGGTGTTGCGCAATAGATTCAAATGAAGTAAATTAAAATTCAACTACAATTTTTGTTTTTGCTCACCATGTGTTGTATTTCATTATCTTTGTAACTGGTTTTCTAGATTATGAAGGTATAACAATGCAGTTGTCATATAATGAAGAAAATAACCAGTGTTTAACTATTAGAATTTATTCAATTTGTTCATAGAAAACATTCAAATAGTTGTTCTATGATCTTTTAAATCTATTATACTACTAATTACATTTTCATTAAATAGTTTCCTTAAATAAAAGTTTCTAATATACGAAGTATTATCATCAATAGTTGTAATACTAATTAAACGAATTATTGATCATGTTTTATTACCTAGATGTAATTTAAAGATACTTCAAATTAACCTACAATAATTAAGTTCTTATTTCTTCTTTCCTAAAGAAATTATAGAGATAAGTGGCTCTCAGAAAAACTACAAGATAAAAGTTGCTACTAAATATAACTATCAATATTATCAAACTTCAATTTTCTTATCTTTTTGACAGAGTCTGTAAGTAGTTATAATTTGACCTAAATATTAAAATATTTGTTAAAATTATGATAGTCTAACATTTACTTAATAACTAAATATAGTATTTTTGTACTGTGTGTTAATGAAAAGCGGAAAATTTACTTTCCCACGAATTTGATAACTTTGATATCTTTTGAGAACTTGAAACACATAAAAGGCAAGTTCATACATTTTTAAAAGAACTTGACTATATCTTTAAAGTGATGCCACATTAATTGGGATCATATTTCTAGTTGGCCCTTGAGATCAGAATGAAAGTGATATTTTTGTATTGTTAAAGATTCAAAATTCAATTAAGAATGAACGTTGTTTGTAAACAAAGTGCTGTCGTGTGGCAAAATAATACAACTCCCTCAATGATAATATTTTTAATAAAGAAATGACACACTTCAGTTTTTCACATAAAGGGTATAAAGGATTGCTTCAAAATTCTTGTAAGGATGCACCAATTCTTAACAATAATCTACAGACTCACACTACCTTAGGGATAACATATGTTTTTTTAGTTTACGCTCCTGCCCTATGACATGCTGTGATCATTTACACTGAACTATCGGGCTGCGAATTTAGTCGAGAAGGAAAACTGTCAGATACAAGTTATTGCACCATTTGGGGCCCTTTGGGTCTGACCCATTGAAAGTAGGGCCTTAAAAGTGTTTTAGCATTCACACATATAAAACGCCAGGGCCTTATTGTATGGGCATACAAACCAAGACTTGCAACTGAGTCTGTATTCTAACTCAATAAATTTATTCACCTTGTTCATATGGGTCCTACCCACGTTTTCAGTCTTGGAGATATCTGTAAGTTTGAGGCCATTGGCCTAGAGAAATAAAAAACGTTCATATTTTATTTCCATTTTGCGTCGTAACTTACCTAAGAAAAGCTTAATTTCAAGCACCTTATATAAAGTCATAGTTATTATTTTAAATTTCTTAGAATTCAAGTTTTAGGAGAATAAAATAGTCTTGCTTTGATAAACCAGGACTGTAAAAAGTATACTCAAAGATACTTTTAATGAAATTGCTATATAAACCTGCCTATTATGGAAAAATATATTTTTGTGTCCTGGTTTCATAGGGGTCATATCCAAAGTCCCAAGAATGTTGCAAATTGTAGCATTATAAAGGCGGGAAAAAAAATCGATTTAACTTAATAATTTACTGATTCTGAGGTTTTTTTTAATGTTCTTTTGATTGGTTAGATGGAGTTGCACTGATTAAGTATAATTAAACATTATTGTATTACATTTACTCCTTCTAACTTCGAAATCTTGTTTTGAACTCCATATGCAGTATGTCCAAAAATTGATGGTGGTATTAAAAATATCTGTTTAATAATAAAAAAATTTTTTTGGTCGGATTAAATTGAAATTTGGCTGTTACAATCATTAGGTAATATTGAATTTTTCTGATGCAA
>NW_027292505.1:0-581 GCF_016086655.4 Lepeophtheirus salmonis | reverse complement strand
AATAACAATCTTTAATCTAGTATTTAGAAATGACGCTTGAGTAAAAATCAAGTTATAAAGAACTAAGTTTTATTCATTTACTTGATAAATATTAACGGCCAAAAAGTTTATAGACATATTTGGTCCGTTATGGGATTTATATTTAAATTTGAGGGATGGGATGTAATACTCAAGAATATTAGCTATATTTTAGAGCCTTCCATTAATTAATGTGACTCTAATTGGCCCTGTTATGACCTTTTGAATATAATTGGTCATATTAATAGCCTCACATATTTGTTGATTAAAACGGAGTTGTCATATAAATAAAGGGAGTTGATCCGATTTAGCATTATTAGTATAATTATTTCTTCATTATACGATTAGATACCATTATTATTAAGTTTCCAAATGTTTTAAATTATGTCCGACAACATTTTTTCCGCCTCTTATTTCGATATTCGACCTTTTCATCATGACGTGACATTGTGTGGACAAGGAAGAGCAAGAGATGGTTCGTAGTTTTTGACAAACGAAAATGGGATGCAATTGTAAATTAGGGTCTCAAGAATCCTGTGCAAAGTTTTCCCTTAAGAAGTTTT
>NW_027292504.1:0-1974 GCF_016086655.4 Lepeophtheirus salmonis | reverse complement strand
TTTAATTTCAAGGTGCATCTTGTGTATAAAGATTTATCTTATTTTTATACTGTCCCATATCAAGCAGAAATTAATTACAGACTTAGCAACTATTATTTTTTTAAATTTATCAGTTGAATACTATAGCAGGATCGCTTTATATTTAAATTATTACTTAAATTTTCCTATGTTCCAAATATACCTTAACCTTAATTCGACATAAAATAACTACTGAATGAAAATAGTAGTTAAAAACAATTAATAAAAATCATTGTAGCCTATAAATGATTACTAATAAATTAAGTTATATTGATTTCAATTTATGAAAAAAAAAAATTATATTTTAAAAAAAACCAATTAAATGAAAAATTATATATGTCTAATATTTTGTATTTTTCAAAAGCTATATATCATAGCTAAAACTATAGACAAATCTTATATTTTAACTTATATAATGTTATAAATGAATTATAAAAAAGTCAATCAGAGGACTTAATTAGTAATAAAAATGATAAACAATAATTTTTATTTGGGAACATTTTTCACGCAACCTTACATTGCTTATTTATTAAACTTTATAGACGAAATTAACTTTCAAGGCATATTTTTTTACATCTCAATTTAAGATTTATTCAGTAGATTTTATTGTAATAATAGGCGTTTATGAAATTATTATTTTAAAAAAATAGGCAAATATGATCTTCATTTTACTGATTTTTCTACAATTACAAACATTAGGTTTAAACTACGTTAAATGAAACTGATTAGATATTTTATCTTTCTAATAGTGGATTATTTTTAATAATTATTAAAACTTTTAATTTTCAACTTTATAGTTATTTCACGTTGAAACATGGGGTTTGATTCGAAATTATACTTTTATACCTGATTTTTCAAAAAAGCTTAAAAAACAAACCTACTTTAATTTAAGATCATGTATTTTTTATATTATATATCTTAAAAGCAATAATAAATGTGATTTTTATCCAACAGACAAAAATACATTTGTATAGTGTTTGTAATTAATACATTTATCGTTTTAAATATATTTATAAGTAATATAAAATGGGTAATTGAAAATGGTAAAATGTGCCACGGGTTACTAATGTTTTAGTAATTTGTATTTAAATAGACAAACCTACACTATTGATATTTGAATCATTTATGGAATATTTAAATATTGAGTCTTTAGAACAGTTTGATGGATTTACCTCTTTACTAGTTCATTACCAACATTCTTTCTTTTGGAAGTATATATAGCAAGATTATGAAAAGATGATTTTTTTTCTATGGAACGAAACAAGAGACCACAAAATATTTTTTATTTGATTGCTTTGATCATTTTACCCAAGTTATATATGAGAAATAAATTATTTTTTATTTTGAAGAGTTTATGTTCATTTATCCAGATCCAGAAAGATAATTAATTCTTTGTTTTCAAATTTCAGAGTATTTTATATGTATAAAAACCCTATTATCAGATAATATAATTGTAACAATTAGAATATAATTTATGTGTTTTAAATTATAATAATAATATGAAGTACAGGAAATATATGTGGTTTTACGCACAACAACAATCCCATCACAAGTTTTGTAAATTCTTCGTTAAAAATTAATTATCTCATTGTTTGGTTTGTACTTATCTAATTTGCTTATTCAAGTTGGAAACTTATAGAAATACAATATTGGATTATAAAAATTAAATTAAAACTTTTTTTTTTTTTAAATTTAATTGGATGATTGACGAATATGCAAAAGCTTTTAATTGTATGTATATGGTAGGTCATTTATATTCCTGCCCTGCTCTTTTCTAGTGATAGTCTACTCACAGAATATTAATACTTCAAACAAAATAAAATATCCTAAATTTTAGATAATTATTAATGGGTTACATGTAATCAATGCAAGAACTTCAATAATATTATTTTTATAATTATTAATATTCTAGCCTTTCAATACCAAAATAATTAAAAAAAGCGTCAATGATCCTGA
>NW_027292503.1:0-859 GCF_016086655.4 Lepeophtheirus salmonis | reverse complement strand
GTATTGATGTAGACAGCACATAATACTATTTGTATTTTATTTTTCCTAATGTGTTACTATCATTTTGTTATTTTAGCGAACTTTAATGAATTTATTGCATGTAATCATTATTATTATGTTTGTTATATTTTCTTGATATTGATTTGCAATAAATGACGATTCGAATATATATATAAACATTGGATCATTCATTGAAAGATTAAAAAAAAAAAAGGAAGACTCAAGAATAAAAATCCTCTTCAAGGTCGTTTAACCTCAGTTCTAAAAGTCTGACAAATTTGTAATAGACACTCTTTAATGGAGCTGACAAAAAGATAAAACTTGATGTTTCTTTTGTTTTAGGACAATTAGAAATGTCCTGACAATAAGAAAAACGGCAGCGGGAAAGCGATCTCCTCCGCACATAAAGTCCATCTCCATCAAAAAGATGATTTAAACAGTGGACTCTGTTCTGAACAGGATAATAAACACTTCTCTGGTGAATCAAGAGTTCTGGTCAAGAGAACCTTCAGGACCAAACATCCAGCTCAGGTCATGCTCCTCGGCGTCATGGGTTCCGACGACTGCAAGATTTCACAAAAAAGATAATCATAAATAGGCTTTGGGGATACATAGATAATTTATTTACTATCTTCTTTCATTCATTTTCATTTTTATCAACTTGATTCCATACTTAATGTCTCAATTCGACTCAAATTAAGTCGACACATCACTATGTAAGAACAAGCTAAGCTTGTTTTTTAAGATATTATTTTATTTAAATATTATCAATGATTTTTAAACAAATGTTTCGAGTTTGATATATTTTAGACTATATATATGTTTTTTTTTTTTTCCATAATTTAAAACAAATTAATCT
>NW_027292502.1:0-501 GCF_016086655.4 Lepeophtheirus salmonis | reverse complement strand
CTTCAGAGCCTTCTTGTAGTCATTTGTTGTTACCAAATTGAGGCTATTTGCGGCACATCTGGAAATAAATTTATTGTCTAAATTGTATGTTATAATATGAAAAACTGCTTATATATTAATTAAAATTTGTTTGGTCAGATTATTGAGACATAGATTTTGGTATTTAAAAAAAAGGATTTAAGATAAGTTAAACATGTATAAGGAATTACATACTTAAAATGCATTGGAAGTCCCGAAGGTAGTTCTGTGGTGTCATTCAGGATAATATGGTCGTCAAGGTCTACATCCTCCTCGTTTTCATCTTCCACTTTTCCATATTCCTCAGCTGGAAAGTTTGGAGACTATTAGCCCAAAGATTGTTTTCCATAAATACGGAATGCTTATTTAAAGTTCGAGGCGTAATCAGTCACCATAGCAATTGTCTTCCATTAAATTCCCCATTCTTTAAGGATAGTTTAAGGATAACAATGTGAAAGGTGTGGGATCCTCGGATTCTTCGGC
>NW_027292501.1:0-834 GCF_016086655.4 Lepeophtheirus salmonis | reverse complement strand
TATTCATTGAATCTATGAGTATAACAACTATAGTTATAAGTATTTAGTATTTTAGAGGCAAGGAGATTAACCTCAATATAAATATGGAAGGACTTAGCTCAATAGAGAACATACTCGGTAAAAATTATGAAATTTATTCCCTGGAACTAAATAGGTATATATTCGTACATGGACTTACAAATAACTTGATTTCTATTTATTAAAGATTTAGCTATCTCATTTGATTATTTATTTTTAATTTTATTGTAGGTTCGATGCAAGGTCGCTCTTTAGAGAAAAAAATAAACATGATGCACAGGGCTGTTAAGATAAATCCAGACCATCTATAACTACATCTTGAACAAGAAGAAAAACATTTAACTCGGTTATTTTAATTTTTAAATGATCAATAGAGTCTTAGAATAAGTTATTTAAGGAACATTTAATTCAAAACAAGTATTAAAGTTGTAAAAGACACGAAGAAACTCCATCATTGAATTTGCTTGCACAAGACACATCCCAGCATATATCAAGAAGATGCTTGGATATCCAAAGAGCACAGTCTACGATGTCTACAACCGCTGAAAAGAGGAAGGTTTTTTTTAAATTATATTTTTACTCTCAAAATACCTTGGTTCGGCATTTTGGAAGTATAGTTTTTCCTGCACTTTTTAGGCCTTATAAAAATCACATTCCTCATAAACTGTTGGATTTGAAAATGTGATGTTTGAGGAATTTGTAAAACAATGGTACTGAGGTATGTGGAAATAAATAAAAAAAAGATTTAGATTCGCCAAATTTTAATACAACAAGTTGTTTTCTGGAATTTAAAAAAAATTAATAATAAAATTTATA
>NW_027292500.1:0-3045 GCF_016086655.4 Lepeophtheirus salmonis | reverse complement strand
TCAAACGACTATAAATTTGTAAACCCTTCCCCGATCCTATCGCTCGAGATGCTATTCAAATCTTTGAAGATTGGATCATTCAAATTCCGAATTAAAGGAACTCTCGTTTCCAAGATGGACTGGGTGTCCGTTAGAATTCTTTGCTATCTTTGGCAACGCGAGTAAAAAGAGTATGGGAGTTGCAGCTTATATAGTGTAAAAACAGAACAGAATTAGCTCACATCACAACTAGCATTATCAAAACCTCAATAATCTCAAAAAATCTACATAAATGAACACATATTGAGGATGCATTAACGATTGCAAGAGCAGAACTAGTTACCCTACTTATAGGAGTCAAATTGGACTTTATTTCAAGAAACTTTTAAGAGAATTATCACAAGTAAAAGATATAGTATAGTTTACAGACTCCCTTCTCAATCTTCAGTGAGTTCAGAGAGGTAAAGGACACTGCAAAATCTGGAAAGAACTACGAATAATAAAATACTTGACAATGTTCAAGATTCATCTACCCGATTTTGTCCAGGTATTCTTAATAATTAAAGTGTGGTGGAAGACCACATTTAAAGACACATTTCTATCGGTAGTATTTTCTTGAAAAATAAAGATCAATAGTACATATATATAAATTAACAAACTTTGTGGTAGAGTGTACATTTCTAGTAGGGCTAGTATATAATTTATATTAAAAATATGTTATTTTCAAATGACTAGAGGTTCCAAAAACGACTTTTGAAGACTACAACTTTTCAAATATATATTTTTCATCAATACATAACAGAAAATCCAATTACCGAAAGTAAAAAATTGGAGGGTGCTTTTGAGTTTTTATATGCTAAATTTTGAATTGCAATTAGTTGATTGCCAATTTTTACTCTGTTAAAAATTTATAGAAAATTGTGACTTGATTCTATTTATATAATTTACATTTACAAAAACTAATCATAATATTATATTTAATATATGCAAAGATATATTATATGTAATACTAAATACTAATAGACCGAATACTATTTTTTTTAAATTTATGCTCTTATCGACACTGGTGCTTCCATATCCTTTCTTCAATTGAATCTTATTAGCAAATGTACTCTCAGTCCTATATCAATAATGTTATTCTTAGTAAGTGGGACCAAGATTAATGTATCTGGAAAGTTATTTTAAAATATTTCGATTCGCTCTTAAAGCTCATTCTAGGTATGGACTTTTTGAGTTTTTAAAAGTTTGAAATTGACTGTGGAATATTAATTATAGTTATTATTATATAATTAAATTATATTTCAAATAGCTAAAAGCGATTTGTAATTAAAAACCAATTTTAATAATGAAATATATTCCAACTTTAAACCTCAAACTGTGAAGATTGAATTATCCTATTCAATCGTCAAATCTAGACAACTCTACAGATCAATCGGGTTCTTGTATTTATCAACAACTGCAAAGGATGCTTTATTTCGGAAGGGTCTCGAAACTATGTTTTTTCTTCAATTCGTTAGGATTCAAAATCCTCAAAGTAATAGGTAGATGGATAATTGCCACAAATTAACGAGTTGATGCACATATATAAAAACAAAATACACATAAAATAATCATCGTCATTCGTATGCTTTTCATTTCTAAGTCAAAAGACCATGAAAAGATATTGAAATCTTAACTTAAATTAAGGATTGTACTCGTACTAGAGTTATAGTCATAGATAAAGATGTAGACCTCGTCCATGAACGATTACATGAATTTGTAAATATTATATATCAGTTAATTAACTGATATATAATAAAATAGGAATGAAAAGCATACGAATGACGATGATTTTCCATGACTGTAATGGCTCGTTACAGTAATAATTCCGTCATTCCTTCCAAATGCTTTGAAACCTACGTATTAAAATTTGAACAATCGTGTCTTGTTTACTTTTTTCTGTTTCTAACTTCTCAAAAACTCCAATACAACGATAAAAATTATAAAAACAAACATAATTATAAGTAATATCAACTTTATTATTATCGAAGGCGAAAAAGTCTCAATACAAAAACGGTAGAAGCCGAAAATGTCACAAGGCAAAAGCGGAATGACAGACCCGTTACAGACGAAAACGTCACCATTAGAAGTAAATCTTTTATCTAGCAAACAATATGATGATGAGTTGGAACTAGTTGTAGTACAGACTTCATAGAGGCAGAAAAAATATAGAAACAAAACTGTCTCCATAAAGTCCGGGAACCCATTCTAAATTGCTGATTAAGGCCCTCATAATGCACAAGGTCCCTTCACCATTGGCGAATTATATTAGAATGGTCTATTTAAATGCTTGCACGAGTCTTGAGGGTGAGTAAGTTGCTAAATTTCGCAGAGGAATACTGTAGGGGAGACCCAATGTCAGGTATTTTATTCACTTTAGTGATGGAGTCTGTGTTTCATGATTTGCACTCTGACGCATCGTATGAGATTGGGATCTCTGGTACTAGTATCAACAAAATGATGTATCCTGATGATACTATCCTAATATGTGACAACCTTAAGTCTCGATAATGCAATGATTTCAAATAAACAATGCTTACACATCCTTAAAAACAATGTAATAACACGGTATCTCTATGCAGTGACAAAAACCCAAGATTATCAAGGAGACTGTAAGGCTTTTCAAATTGTGATCAGAAAGTATGTCCGTAAATAACCGTTTGCTTCAATCCAAAGCTAAAGATGGTGGTCTTGGGTAATGAACCTCCTGTAGAAGCAAGCTTTGCCTACAATAATAGGATGCGTTCACTATGGAAGAGTAACAATACTTATATTAGAGCCCTCTACTGCTTGAACTGTCTAGCTTTTTGACATTTTAGATAAAGTATAATATCACTGTGGTACGTGTGGGACCAAATTCCCAGAACTCGTCAAGGCCAACCCTAATTAACATGGTAGACACAAAAGGTATGAAGTGTACCCTTCAGTGTAAGGGAATCTACATTCATGGCAGGCGGCGGCGTAATGACAAAGTGTAAATTTAACCGATAGGTAATTCCAAAGAATAACAATGCAAAAGCTGTGGGG
>NW_027292499.1:0-983 GCF_016086655.4 Lepeophtheirus salmonis | reverse complement strand
GCACGGCCCGGTATATCTCAGGAGGATTTTTATCAGTATTGCTCCAAAGAAATCTTAACATATCCATATCTGCTTCCTTTTTTAGTCGTATGGATATAATTTTTTTTTGTTATATCTATTGTTGTAATAAACTTGTGAATTTTGGAATGTAAAATTAATTGAGCAATTTGTGGTAATAAATTTGTACCGGGTAACAGTCATGTATTTAATGTAAGATTTTTATTTTTTTGATTAGGCATAGAATTGTTTATTACAATTCCATATTTTGTTGTCAATCCTTCAGGCTTTAACCATGAATTACTAGATTTATGGCTGAGTGGAAATTTTAAAAGTCAACCAAACCTTTTACTTTTAGTAATAACGAAGGACAAATAATATGTAAACTTTTTAATAGTCTTTCATAAATACACTGAATCATGATATAAATACTTAGTCGTATTATAATTTTTAAACGGAGAATGAGGTACAAGTCTTAGATTGGAATATTTTGTATTTAAAAAATTAATGTAAATATTTATAACCCATAAAAATATAATTGACCATAAGTATCCGTATAGATTTCACGAAACCTATGTGTAACAAGTTACTTTTTATTTTGACATCTGTGATATTAAATATAATTCAAGAGGACATAAGTGATTTTCTACCTATTGATTCGATTAAATAGTGATATAAGAGCCTCTTAATTCTTTTTGAAGATTTTTGACTGTCTGGATATCTCCTTTTCTTCGTTAGAAGTTATCAAGGGATTTAAGAATTAAGAATTTTTCAGTTGTTCCTTTGTATTCTACTAATTGCACTAAAATATATATTGAGCGGAACTTTTCGTATTTCAGTATCGCTCAACCTCTCTCTTCATAGACTTCTGGGCAGTATGTCGAGAAAAAGCAAATAGCACATACACCTCTCCTTGCGAACTCATGGGATGAAGCTGAGCAAATGAGGGAACTCAGAAAAGAGAAAAAATACCTCACGAGTTTCGT
>NW_027292498.1:0-2709 GCF_016086655.4 Lepeophtheirus salmonis | reverse complement strand
TTTGTTGTAAGACCATGGGAGCATGCTCCTGAACCATCAGCATCAGTAATTGCATTGATATTTTTTGGATTTGTAATCGTAAGTCATCAGTTTTTGTCAGAGTTTCGTTAGTGTCATAATATAATCTTCGTCAGATATTGTCATTGTTTCGTCATAGTTATATTTTATTTTGTCTTCGTCCCGTCTTCGTAGGAGTTTTGTCTTCGTCTCTCGTCTTCGTAGGAGTTTTTTGTCTTCGTCTCGTCTTCGTAGGAGTTTTGTCTTCGTTAGATTTTCATCTTCGTTAAATTTCGTCTGTGTCAGAGTTTCGTCTTCGTCAGTTTCGTTTTCATCATGATTTTTGTCAGATTTTCGTCTCGTCTCCGTCATTAAAAAAAAGTTTCGTTAACGAGATGATTTCGTCCCGCCAGGCTTGACGAAGTTAACACTAGTTGACAATGCAGAAAAAACTATCGAGAAAAAAGAGGCACATTATATTTAGGAGTCTGGAAATATCCTTTACTCGTTTCCGATGACAAAAAGAGGCGCGCACATGTAATAAATAAATCAAGCGTCGGAGTTGTTGGGTAATTATCCATAGAGATTATACATCACAAACTCCACCTTATAAATGGAATTGTGATTGAGATAAGTTATTTCTGCGTTATATACATTTTGGAACTGAAGGACTCTAAAAAATTGAATATTTTTCTTAGAGTAAGAGACGAAGCAGAGTTGACTTAGGAACAAAAGAACTTCAGAATTCAATGAAGGAGAAGTGGAGAGACGATGAGAACTCTTTCTGTTCCTCACTTGGGCTTTCAGTGGATTATTCTTTCTTTTTATGGAACTCATTAGTTCTTAAGCAGTATAAGATTATTCCGTAGAAGCTTTTGAGGAATTTACGTATTTTTGAGGCAATGATTCACGAGGTCAAAAGTCACTATAACAGACCTTGAAAGGGAAGGGGCATCTGCACAATGAACGATCCTTCCGTTAAAGAAAATGAGATCCCACAAGTGAGGCACACAGAGATGAGATTCCTTGAACAGAACATGAATAGAGGATCAGAAGGCGTGTTGATAGAAAAATATAAACTCCGAGGGAAAATGGATGGATGGAGATCCAATTAAATGCAATCCAGGTGGAGGGGAACTTATTAAAGACATTTGACTAATAAAGTTAATTATATTTAATATTACTAAGGTAAGCGGCAAGCTATAGTCTTTATTAGAGGGAGATTTTGTACAAGAAATATTAATAATTAATGAAGGAAAAAAGAAGAAAGAAAAAAAAAGGAAAATCTACCAACTGTTTCCTTTTCTAATCTCAAAACAGTAATTTATTTGAACAAACAGCCCATCTTTATGATTCACTATATATAATATGCCGTAGAACACGGGAGTTCTAAACAATCTGAACGGGCTTTTTGTTTTCCAAGGCTGTTATCATTATTATTTAATTATTGAGAAGGGAACATCTAAGTAATAACTAGTGTGCATGCTCATGAAAGACGGAAAGTAACTATGAGGGTTTGCTTGGGAGTTATAAGCCTTGCTGAACTAGGAGTAGAATAGAAGATTAACATCAGAGTAATTCCAGCCTATATTATTGCTGGATACAGTGTGAGATTTGTGCTTATTTCTTACCTCTCACAGTTCTTGCAGAATAATTAACACTATCCAAATTACTCCCCCACAAACATTCTTCAAAAGGCCAGAACTACCCCGTTCACTTTCAGTTTCTTTTATTTTTAAATAATGGAAGGTAGTGTTGGATCGGTCCTAAGCACTGATTTCTAATCAGTTTCTCCCACCCTATTTCAGTTTTTTTATCGGTTCGACCTCTTTTTTTACTCATGCAACGATCTTATAGACAGATACATTGGTCCTTCAGCCCTATGGTCTTTGCTATCTTTTTATTTTCTTCACTCCTAGCTCGGCTTGAATATAATAAGAACGAATAATTTTTTATTTAATTATTTAATGTTCCTTTAATTGGTTAGATGGAGTTGCACTGATTAAGTGTAAGTAAACCTTATAGTATTACAATTACTCCATCTAACCTAGGAATCTTATATATATCTTAGTATATTTCTTTCACCCGGGCGCGAACGTACACACATCAAGTTAAAGAGAATAACTCCCAAGCGTATTGTCTTCCAGAATTGACTTGGCCTGGATTTTTCCTACATTGACTCATTTGGTAAAAAAAGCATTTTATAAACCTGAACCTTCCTCTGATTATAAATTGATTTTGCTTGGAATTACACATATCTTATAAAATTTCTCTATTAAGTATACCAAAATGGTTCATTGAAGACAATAAATACCAAACAAAATTTAAAAAAAGATTTGCTAGGAGGTTTTAATGACAGTTTTTCATCCAACCAAGCGACTCAAAGGCTCATGAAAATAATTCATTCAACGACTTCACGGTTTCTTTTGGAAAATAGGAAAGAAACAAGGCTATACGCCAGTCAAGTGGATAATGTTCTCAATAATGGATAAATTTTTGAACGCACGTATTTTCCTGATTTTCTGATATTTTAGAACTACAGAAATTGCTAAGGCCGAAATGAAAGAAAAAGTTGAGTTGGAAGGGTTTGCGTGCAGAAGACTTAAGAAATTTTTTAAGAAAAACAGATTTTCTGACCACGATGTTAAAAAAAAATTATTCATGAAGGAAAAGTTATAACTAAACCGGTAGATGTGTTACTATACAAACTGT
>NW_027292497.1:0-1800 GCF_016086655.4 Lepeophtheirus salmonis | reverse complement strand
TGATTTATTTGTATACTTTATTTCTATATAAATCATTTACTTAGCAATTTTGTATGAAATTACGCTTATTAAGCCATTTCACAACTAAATTTTGTCAAAAAAAGTTACAATTTTGGTTGTTTTTCTGTACCAAAGATATAAACTTGAAAAATGAATTATCTAAGCACTAGTTTTTATCTCAAATTTTCTAATTTAAAATATTTATTTTCCACTTTTCTTTTTAATATGAACTTTTAACTTCATTCTGAAGAAATAGTTTTCAATATATATTAAAGACCTCTCTAAAAGAATTTACCGAATTAGATTGAAATATAGTGTAACGTGTTTCAAATGGTAAATTGAATTATTAAAGCACAATTTTTAATTAAAAACAAGACATTGCATTTATTTTTAAATATAAACTTCTGAACCTAATTTAGATTAAATGATTGATATAGTTTAATTTCATGTTTAACATATTTCAGAAAGTGCCAAATATGGAAAATTTAATTTTTGAACAAATTATGTCCTACATAAAATATGTATTTTTTATTTATAAAGCAATAATTTATCCTTTGGAAGGCCTTTTTGTAACAAATTATTCAGGATATAGCTGAAATGTGGTTTGCTCGTAAGTTGAATTATTAAATCTCGTGCTTCTAATTAAAAATATGTATTTATCATTTTCAAAATACACTTTACAACTTAATTCTGACTTAAAAGCTTGATAAAGGGTCATTTTATCTTCAGCATATTTCGAAAAGTCCTAAAAAAATTTACATGTATTTTTTGCAAAGATTTTTACTTTTATTTTGCAATTTTATTATTTATGAAAATAAACTTTTAAACTAATTCTCACAAAAAAAATTGAACTAGCTCAAAATTATATTTGTACAAGTTCTAAAAATCGTAATTTAAATGGTTTGAAAACTTATTTCTATCATATTTATGCATTTTATATTTTTTGAAAATGAATTTCTAATTTTAAGCTCTTTTTGTAGCCTATTTTGCCGAAAAGGTAACAATAAAGTATTTTCCTACAGTTGCATATTTAAAAATTTGCTTTAAGTGGTAAATTGGAGGCTATGACAAAAAATAAGGTCATACTTGATGTGGCAACAACACAAGTAAGTTGGCCTTGGCTTTTGTGATCCGTGTAGCAGAGAACACATATATTATTGATTAGAGACAAAAAATTAAAACAGTTCAATGTAAGAAAGCAGTCTGAGCCTTGCAAGAAGTCATTCCTCCGTATTGGTGAAGTTACATTGCGACTGAACATATCAATTCTGCCGGATGGAAATGAACAAGGCTTTAAGTGGTACAATTGCACAACTTATTTTTATCAAGTGCCTGGTCGCATTACCTACAATGACATCCCTCCTACTATGGAAAACTACAATTATCAGTTTAGAAACATTTCAATAGTCATTTAAAAAACAAATGTTTGTTTAATGGGTCCTAGACCAGTTATAGTTAAATCTCAAAAAACTTAATTAGCCGCATTTGCCAAAATCGAAAAGTCGGTGCATACTTGATTATTCCAGAAATAATCTGTAACCCCCAAAAACTTATCAAAAGTAAAGAAAAATTGATATTTTTACCCGAAAAACTTATTATTTTTTTATTAGAAGCAAAAGACATCAATATTAAATGCCAAATCAATGAGTTCCAATACCATATAGAGGAGCAAAAACTCCTCTCAGGTAACCTATTCAGGGGAAAACATCATTTTTGATGATAAATTCCACATCAGGAACTCACATGTATGTTAACAGGTTTTCTAAAGTAAACTTTAAAAAAATATTAAACTAATCATTC
>NW_027292496.1:0-320 GCF_016086655.4 Lepeophtheirus salmonis | reverse complement strand
GTGTGTTGGGCTGTCTCAGTGTGTTGGGCTGTCTCAGTGTGTTGGGCTGTCTCAGTGTGTTGGGCTGTCTCAGTGTGTTGGGCTGTCTCAGTGTGTTGGGCTGTCTCAGTGTGTTGTCTCAGTGTGTCTCAGTGTGTTGGGCTGTCTCAGTGTGGGCTGTCTCAGTCTCAGTGTGTTGGGCTGTCTCAGTGTGTTGGGCTGTCTCAGTGTGTTGTGTCTCAGTGTGTTGGGCTGTCTCAGTGTGTTGGGCTGTCTCAGTGTGTTGGGCAGTGTTTGGGCTGTCTCAGTGTGTTGGGCTGTCTCAGTGTGTGTCTCAGTGT
>NW_027292495.1:0-2829 GCF_016086655.4 Lepeophtheirus salmonis | reverse complement strand
AATCAGCCACAAGGAGATCTCTGAGGCCCCAGTATGTCTGCCAGCATCATTGGCAGGATCAAGAGGAGGTTGGACAAGGGGAAAGGCCTTGAAGACAGGCCTCGAAGTAGGAAACCTGTAATAAAGGTCACCAAGGCCATTAAGAAGAAGATCAGGGCCCAGATTAAGATAAACCCTCTTCTGAGCATCAGAACAATTGCCAAGAAGAACAACATGGGTAAGACTACTGCTGCCAACATTGTCAAGGACATTGGGGGCAAGTCCTGGTCAGCACCACCCGTTCCATGTTGTCCATGGCCAATATGGAGGCCAGATACATCCGATGCAAGAAGATTTTGCACAATATGAAAAGCAATGGCGACAGAATTCTCCTTTTTTCCGGTAAGAAAACTTTTACAGTGGATCCAGTCAGCCTTAATGGTTTTGTGGGATCTGATAAATATGTGTCCATGACCAAGCACCCAGCCAGCATCATGATGCTTGGATTTGTTGTCTCAGATGGTAAGCCATGCCTCCAGTCTTCTTCTGAGAAGATGCCTGGGCCAAGATGGATCCCACCTACATCCAGAACACCTGCTCCTCTTTCCGCCCCCGTGTAGTGGCTGTTATGGAAGCTAAAGGCCAAATTGTTAAAAACATATTATAAATTATAACCAAGTGTAGTTTTTTTATCAAAAACATTTCTCTGTATCTCTACTTTTACTCTCTGTAGATCTTAATGAAGTTGGAAGTTAGAAATCAGTCAGGACTTTCCGGTCATCCGGTAAATGAGAAGAATTTGATTATAATAAGGTGATGTCTTATTATATTGTATGTTTATATGTATATCAAAAGCAGATTTGAAAAGTTGTATTATTACTATTTTTTTTTAGTAGTAGATGGTTTTTAGGGTGTCGTTCAAACAAATACAAAATGTTATGCGTATACTAAATTTAATGTGTAGATTAATAATTAAGAGTTTCTAATCTTTAAGGAAAGTAAGATTGTCCGAATTACCACATTGATTTTCGGTTTTATATTTTAATCATATTTTCTACGCCAATCCTCATCTCTTTTAATACGGGGTGCAAAAAAAATCAATAATACAAATTTAACGAGACTATTTTCTTTTTGATACAAAAAATATTGGGCCATGCAAATTTAAATCTTCCATATGAACAATCAATTCATCTTCATTTTTTAGACATATCACCATAGTGTTCGTTGACGGTGTCTTATGGTACAGGCTCTGGGAATCTACAAGCGACAAAAGTGTATTTGGCGTCAGTTGAATACGACTGCCACATTTCCTTGGACCAGAAATTGATATTATCACTAAGCCATGTTTGAAAATCTTTGCAGTGTGGGCAGAAGCACCATCTTGTTGCATGCCCACATTATCATCTGGGAAGTAAGCCCCAACCCACAGGAGGAAGTGACCCTCCAGATTTTATTTCCTGCATCAAGAAGTGCGCAGATCTTAATGCGGGTGTAACGTTAAAACGCCATTTTCCTGATAATAAAAAAAAAAAAAAATCAAATTTAAATAGAGTGTTATGATGTTCTTTAACGTGCCTAACATTATTAATGCCCATCTCTGAAAAACTCACCAGAACCTTTCAATTTACCAATAACCCTGTGTTCAGACTTCTGTGTCACACCAGTTAAACTTGTACATTGAAAGAACTTTCGGTATGATAGAATAAAACTCAAAATCAACATGGATCTTACAGTTTGAAGAATATTTTAGAGAAGAGCAGCTTAGCTTTCATGACGTTTCAAGAAATTAGCTAAGAGAAGCTAGTAGATGAAGGAAATAAAAATAATAATCCCACCACCGTATCTTACAAGGACATACGCAGGAATTTTCCCTATATCTACCCTCAATTCAATTCCAACATTGACTTACTCTTATAACTAGTGATAAAACTCGTGAGTATTTTGAGGATGTTAAAAAAAAACCCAAGAATCAAAATGTTAATCGTGACAATTTGAATAATGATTTGGAAATAAACAGCATAGCTGTCATAAAGTTTCATTGGTATCATGTATATTCAGCTGTGACAAGGGATGAGGGGAGAAGGAAAAATACAAAGGATTTGGCAAATATTACTCTGATGTCAACCTCCAATTCTACTCTGAGTCCAACAAGGATACAACTATAACTCCAAAACAAAACATCAAGGTTCCTTGCCGTCTTTTATGAGCACATACGAATGTTGAATCAGCTTTTGAATATAATTGAAAGTAGTAGGGAAATAAGTTCACAACTCAGGAGTTAAATAATGATGACGACAGCTGAGGAAAAGAAAATTAATTATTTAGATGACCAATTCTTAAAAAGAGGGATAGCTAAAAGATATACACAATTTACTTTAGTAAATCCTAAGATACATGTATCTTGATTTTGAGTTGTATACATTGGGTCAATCTATCATTTTTTGCCCAATTATGTGGAATTATTTAAGATTTCAAATCTTACACAAAATGGAAGAGTTGCTTAAAATACAACGTGATGTTTATATAAAATTACAACTAAGACAAATATTGTAGCCCTAAAGTTGTACAAATTTCAATTGAGTTCACCAAATCGAATTCATCATCAAAATTGATGTTTTTCACCAAGTTGCATGATTTGACCTTGTGGTCCTCCAGATTGTATTCTCAAATGTCTGTCATTTTTTAAAGTATTTTATTTTTAAATTTTCTCACATACTTAAATGTTATACAAAATGCCATGAATATGACATGAACCATCTATGTGATATAAAAAAAATATATATATATAATCCTGCAGACACCCCTGAGATAATTTTAATGAACTCTATATTTACTATATTCAATATAAGT
>NW_027292494.1:0-2058 GCF_016086655.4 Lepeophtheirus salmonis | reverse complement strand
GATCCTTTTACCGACGTCATAAATTGTATCATGATTGAAGGAAACGATATCTTGGGGGGCTCAAATTTCATATACTTAAAAGTGACAAATTTCCAATAAATCCTGATTAACTCCATCAAATAGGTTTAAAATTTATAAAAAAACTTAATATCTGCATTGAATACTACTTGATATCAATCTGAAACAATGATATTTGAATATAATCAAAATAATATGTATTGAAATTGCCTAGGAAATGTTTAAATGTGTACTTTTTTTTGATCCATTAGGGACAAAAAAGAATGATAATTAGAGAAAACTATCTTATTCTTTCCATTGTAATAGTTAATTTTTATCTACAATATGGAAATAAGATCGTATATATATAATATGACAACATATTTTGAATACATTTTAGGGTCACAGATGTAATAAAACTCGGTAATAGAGGGATAAAATTTAGATAGGTTTTTGTACCTTTATTTGTTGACACAATTTTCACTTACAATAGTTCATTATTTCTCTTAATATTAATGAAAAAAGGGGTTTCGTTGATATAAACTTGGTTGTTTAGTGAGGCAAAATGGCCGTCATCAAGAATGCTGACGTCAGATAAAAACCATATGAATAAATTATATAATGGTACATCGCGGTGTTACCTCACCCACATAAAAAATTATGTACTGTATTTTGTTGTCAGCAGTCGATGTTTCAGCTTCTCTTTCACTCATCATTTGATGAACTCAAACTAACTCCTGGTTAGTTAGTTAATAAAAATTTCTTATCTAGTCAATTTAAACTAGTAAACATTTTGATTTGAGCATTTTTACAATTAATTTTTTCAATAAATTCAATAATTTTTCTATCTACAAAATTTATAATTTTGTTTTTTTGATATGTAATACTACCAGGGACAGCTGACTTGAGAGTACGTTTTTAAAACCTGCTTTTACACAACTTGAGCACTCTAACTGTTCTGATGAAGAAAATAAATTATTAATATACGTAACAAATAATTATTTTGTTTCAATTTCAAATCCTCAAGATGGCACTGAGATCCTGAGTTATAGTAAACATACTACTATTAAACAGAGAACACTTATGCCTAGAGTTATAAATTCTAAGCATTTTTTAATTCCTAAAGCTGTTATAATTATTCTTTAATTCTTTAGGAGATAAAATCTAAATGAAGACCGAGTGTCAATAAATATGCAGTACACTTTTTAAAACTAATCTAATCTGTATTTAACTCATTTTTTATGAGATTGCGTGATGCTTAAACTAAATACTCCGAAATGTTTGTTGATATTGATTATCTTATTATTAAGAAAATCAACTATGATTGAACTTCTTCATAAATCGTTTCACAAAATTTTGGCTGGAGACAAAACAATTGATGTTTTCTACAGGTTTGGGGTCTCCCACCACCATTTACAAGACCAGGGACATCAATAACAACTGGAGGTTAATCCAATCGTACTGTAAGAGCAGGAAGACCCAAATACGTTCGTTATCTAAGGTTGGCTCAAAATGTAAAAACCAAAGTATAGCAGAACCCAAAAACTTCGCTTTGGGAAGTGGGGAGTGGATCTCGACACAATATAGTATTTTCTCACCTATTCAAACAATCTAAAAAGCAAATCTCAAAAACCAAGTTGGGTCCAGGTATTCAGGTCAAACACTTCTGGAAGCACTGAAATTCGAACCTGACTCCCTGTACTATTTTGTTTGAGCACTGGTGAAAACAAAAGACATGTGCTATCCTTAATGTGGAGTCTCTAAAAACAACTATTAATTTCTACTGGAATAACATGCCTGCCAACAGCCCAAAGTCCACTGGAGGTCATTCTGTTATCAGTTGACAATGGGGAATATTTGAAAAATAAGTAGATGCTACACATGTCTTACTTCTTCTCTAAATAATGTTGCTGTAGCGCCTCTTATTACCAGAATAGGTCTTGATAAAGTTATTTAAAAAGTTTACTGCATGTTTCTGGACATGCTGTAGTGTAATCATTCTGATGCTGCTAATAAATGACGAAGATTACACAGAGTATTTATGTGTGTGTGTGTGGGGGG
>NW_027292493.1:0-5252 GCF_016086655.4 Lepeophtheirus salmonis | reverse complement strand
TTGGTGGACAAATTATATCAATTTATGGGGCCAACAATGACGATACACAATTTTTTGAATCACTCGATGCAAAACATATGTCAGATGAGAATACGGAAAATGAGGGAGTTTTTGTCCTGGGAGACATGAATTTTGTCATGGATCAGAGCAGAGACACATTTAATTATGTGAATGAAAATAATAGAAAATCTACAAATAAATTCAAGCAAATAAGATAAAAAAGAGGTCAAATGGATTCTGCAGCAAGACTTAGGAAGGATCCTGAACATACATTTTTTATTAACAATAGGAATGGAGTAGTCAAACGCTCTTTACTCGACTACGTATTTCTATTAGTACATTTGGCCTCGAATATTAGTCAGTGTTATATACTACCACCGAAGTGATTGGACCATAAACCCGTTTTTGTAACTGTTAACGTTCATCCACCAAGCACATGAAGAAGATTTCCAGTTGAATGTTTCCCTATTAGAAGAGTCAACCAAATGGATGTTAACGTTCGGGAAATCATTATATATATCATCAAAAATACAATTTAAAATAGTCAAAAATAGCTTCCCATGCCCATAAATTAATCTCAGACTGTACTAGAAGAGAATGCATTAAACTAGAGCTAGTAAAAGTAAAAAGGAAGAGGAAGAGGAAGAAACATGAACTAAAAGAGCTGAATAGAAGTGGAATATAATAGGTACTACTATTAGTGAACACCTGTGCAATTTAGTTAATACGTCGAGTGGAGGCTATCTGATCCGAACCGGTCTTAATAATATTGCAAAAGCATGTAATTTTAAGCGTATAAAGAAACTGAAAAATATTAAACAAAAGAAGATTGTTAACTTGTTGATCGAAGAAAATGGTAAAAATTTAAAATCAGATATATATTAACCAAGCAATAACTAATTATTACCGGGAATTATTTGAATGTAAAACGTAAAAATAATATATGGAATCAATGTAGAAATGTTACAGTAGATTATCGTTCTGAAAATAATACCTTCAAATACAATACCCAAAAGCCTTCCTCAATTATTGCAACCAATGATAATTTTTTAGAAGAAGAGATAACTGAAAAGGAAATTAAAGATTATATAAAGCTCTACAACAAAAATGATAAATCTCTCGGACCAGATGGTTTCCCAATTGAATTTTATAAGAAATGTTATTCCCTATTAAGTACATTGTTGTTAAACAAGTTTATTGTGAAACACCACGAGGTTTTCTCGACAAGCATATTACATTAGGAAGGCTTACATTAATTCCCAAATGGGAAAAACACTAGATATGTCCAAAACCTAAGGCAACTAACAATTTAAAACACTTTCTATAATATATACAGTGGTGAAATTAATAAGAGAATTGGAAACGTCATTCCTCATATCATTCATATGCTCAAAAATGATTTGTTGGAGGGAGATTCATGGAGGATGTAAATAGAGGAATAATGGATTCAATAAAAGTGAGAAAAGAAATGGAGCATAATGTGACGTTGATGCCCATTGATTTTATGAAAGTTTTTGACAGCTTTCTTTACGATTTTATATTGAAAAGTTTAATTATTTATGGTTTTGGTAGTCACTATAGGAAGATGGCTGCGCTTTGCCTACGTAACATCTACACAAAATACTGAAATGATGTAAACAGCTTTGAAATTAAACAAGGTTGTCGCCAGGGAGATCCCTTGTCTCCCACACTATTTATCCTAGCGACTATTTAATCAAGAAAATTTAATCAGCAGATTCTATAAGGGAGATTAATTCTGAATTTCTTGATACAGGGTTGAAGCTTTGCGGACGATTTGACTGTTTTGTATTCTGGGAGATTATAAGTCGTCCAGAAATTTGTAAGTTGTACACTGGAAATTCTTAAACTTTCGGAGATTGTTCTGGATTGAGAATTAATTTTGCTTAGTCAAAAATTCTAAGCAACATAGAATATATCTTACCTGGTCTAGAAATACTGATGAAAATCCTCGTAACTATAATTTCTATCACGGGGACTCTTTTAGGGAAAACTTGAGATAAATCAAGGAAAAACTTAGGAAAATTTCTGTTATACATATTTTGTGGGATGAACCTGCCCAGGAGAATTCATATTTGGAACTCTCTTATCCTTCCCAAAATAACGTATATGTTAAGACTTATATTTTATTATAAGAAGTGTGCAAGCAAAATAGAAGAGTTGTGCGTGGATTTTCTGCTTTGGTACGGCCGGAGAAGGATATAATGGAAGCGAATTATCTGTCCTAAAAAGTATGGAGGATTGGGTCTAACCTCAATTTTTTTTTTTTTGGAAAAAAAATTTATTTACGTGGTTCAGAAGAATGAAGAATACACATGGTGGAAACAATTTTTCATTTCAGTCTTCATTTTTACGCATTTCGAGGTAAAGGGAAAAAAAAAATCATCGCGATTTTGAAATCACAATGGCTTTTTTGGAACAAAGTAAGATATGTAAGACAAATAAATAGAAAGAGGGATTCATTCAGAGAGAAAGCTCACATTGACCAGAAATTTGGAGCGATGTCTATCAATTTATTCAAATTTTCAACATATTGGTCCCGACACAGGGTAATAAGAAACACACTTTCTATGGCAAATATTCATGGAAGTATGCCTAAAAATAGGGTTTGCTTCTTTTGTAAATCCGCAAAGGAAATTGAAAATCTTTTTTTGTCTGACCGCTGTGACACGGAAAAATACAGACATAAAATAGACCAAATTGCATAAGAAAAATATAGAATAATTTTAAGACCTAGTCATTTTGCTTTTCTTAATATTGGCCCCTACCAAAACAAAATCATCTATTTTATTTCAAAAGTTATTATGTACGAAAAACCCCTTACCACTTCACATTCTAAAATATGTAAAAAATATCGGTTTAATTTTTTAACTTAGGAGGTGTTTTTACTTCATTGTTTTTTTGTATCGAATGTTTATATTGTATTTACAAAAATTTAGTTAATTAGAATATAGTAGTTGTACTTCTGTCAGAAAAAAAACAAAAACCATTCAATAATTTTTAAAGACCTAAAATAGATGCAAATTATATGATAAGTCATTTATGTATAATATTTTATCATCATATTTGTCATATTTTCTAAAAATATTGAGAATACCCTTATTAATTTTATCATATTTTTTATTTTGTTGAACAATATTTGCATTGTTTTGAATATGTTTGGATTTGGCCATAAATAATGCTTCAATTAGATAGCAAAGATCAGGATAAGAAAATGTAAAACACATATTAAATGTATTATAGAATCCCTCTACCACATTGTTTGCCCAGGACTCACCAGCAAATTTATAATGTGTTTCATTTATCATGAAGTTGAGCAATGATCATAACAGACAATTTTCTACAGGGCAATCTTCCACGGGAAATTTTTTTCAAGGCAGAATTCAGCGTACGATCTTCAATATAATCTATATAAGATATATTTAAAAATGTGACAAATTGGTTTTGAGTTGATATTTCTTCATTCCATAAAAATCACATTTTTTTGAAATTTACATTCATGGTTTGCAAGTTTTGGGTATCCATTTGGTAAATGAATTAATTACCCTCATTACATATCCATAGTCTATAAAACTTTTAACTTTCTGTTTTTTTTATTGAGTTATTCGTTTTATTAAAATCTGATGATTCAATGATTGGAATATCTAAGATAAAACAAATGTGGGAGAGGTCAACTATATTTTTTTATAACATCAATATTTTTTTATTTGTGTTATGCTTTAAACGATATGTATTTTTATAATTTTACTTTTATTTTTATAATTATATATATAAGCTAGCATCACATAGTTAAAATCATTTTATGCATGACATTATTGCTCGAATCACTTTCAAAAATCAAAATCAATATCGGGGAAAAACAAATTATAGATATGTGTTTGTAAAAAGTTAGTACCATCAACTACATGAGTTATTCTATGGAATTTTTTTTATGGTCATTTTTTTTGCAAACCAATATAAATGGTAAATGGATTAATACAGAAAATATATATTGAATACAATAATAAGGACAACATACAATAAATAAATAATACATTGCAAGTAATATATAGTAGTAGTACTATGGTCGATATAGTTAATAGACTTGAGGTTGCGTCGATTTATTAAATTGTTCCGGTGCATTAATGTTTTTTATTAATTCAATCATATTTGTACACTATTTATGGCGCCATTGTTATGGAAAGAAAGAAAGAGACAAACAACAACAGTAGCACATCATTTTCTTGAGGCCGCTATTGTCAAACCTTCTCATCAAAGTAATACTTTGTCCAATAACAGTTTCGAAGCTTTTATGAAGCCTTTACATCTATCAGCATAAACTATATTTAAGACACGTGCAATTAAAGTTTATTTTAAAATGAGTTGAATGTTGACTCGACTTATTGATCCAGTTTATTATGCTCACATTCATCCTGTATTGTTCTTTAATAATTTTCTTTAGGATGGCACAGACTCCAAGCATCCTCGATCAAGGGAGTTTATTTTTTTTCTTTACAAAGAGAACAACTCTGCCTATCCTTTTCTGGATTCGACTTGTTGGTGAAGAGACTGGGAGTCGCAATGCAACAGCAAAACCATTTTTGTTTCGAGATTGATAAATTGTTCCACATGTCGGTCCATTAATGATAGTCTTGGAGATCCTCCCTTGACCCTTCTGTACCCTATGAGTCTCCTCTCAACTATGAATAGACTATTTCCTCGCCTACTTTTTTATCTATTTATTTGGGATTGCCTCCAGTCCGATCACTGAGGGAGTAAAGGGTATTTCTGAAGATGAGTGTGTTAATTTGAATTCTTTTGTGTGTCAGAAAAATAGCCTGATCTGGTTTTACGTTACGTCATTTTATTTTTCCTACCAAGGTGAGACCAATTGATTTAAAAACTTCATCTAAACTATTAAATCGATAACTGAAATAAATACTTTCATCAATTCCGAGGAGTGGTAAAATATTTTGCAAAATTGAGTTCCAAGATCTACTCATAGCAGCCCAATGAATACTTTTTTTAAACTTCTATGACGTCACCTGAACCCCCGATTATTTGATCATAAAAAATGAGTTATTTGTTCTTGAATTAAACCAGCTTCTTATTCAAGTGGCCCAAAAGTCTCGACTCAATCGCAATCGCTTCAACTAACACAGATTTTACTACTCCTGCATCACCTCCATAGTGGTTCCCCATCACAAAGAAGACATAGAACAGAGTTTTGTCGGATCGAAGAGATTTAAGGTTTT
>NW_027292492.1:0-4793 GCF_016086655.4 Lepeophtheirus salmonis | reverse complement strand
CGAGAAAAATTATGGTTGGGTGTTGAGTCACGGAAAATTTATATTTCCACTTAAAAGAGCAGCATTAAATCATTTACCACCAATACCGTAGCACCTATTAAAGAATTATTCCTCTCAAACAGAAGCAGAAGCTAAGGGCTGTAATTTTTTCAGGACTTACACAGTTACCTTGTAAATGGACAAACATAATTATGGTCTCAATCTCGACCATAAAGGATGTGAAAAAATTTATGGCCATATTTCAAATTTCATCAGGTTGTCAGATGTAAGTTTAAGGTTCCTTCATCGATTGGTTCAAAATTTTTGGAAAGTTAAAAAATGAATCGATTTCAAATAATTTGTTTGTAGTTATTTGTTTTTATAATGTTTTATAAATTAGTTTTTAGTTGCTAAAGAGAACTAAAAAAAAATATTAGGATACTTTTACAAATAGGAGTGAATGAACTACCTGCAATTGACGACTACTGGACTACCTCCAAAGATATATAATACTTAAGGATGTTACGTCATCAAAATATATAAATTAGTAAAATCCTATATCTATTTTTAGAAACAACGATGTAGCTCCTTAAGTGATGATTGATTTTTAAATCAAGTTTTATTTTCTTCGATTTTAAAACAATTTCTGAATGAGAGCTCTACAAAAAAATCCATCTGTTGACCAAGTGATGGTAACCTACAAGGCAACAAGGACAGGTACCCTTTTTTGCAATTCATTAACTCCAAACCTGACAAATGGGGATTGAAGCTCTTTCGGGGGTAGGATCGACGGATTTATTCACGATATTTTAATGTATCAGAGTGATAAAATATTTTCTCATGAAAAGTTAAATGAATACGAAATATAAATTTTGGTTTTGTTCAAAAGTAGTCATTGTTCTACCCAAGACATCCCTATAACATCTCCCAAACTACTATATATTTGGATAATTTTTTCTCAAGCATTAAGCTTCGTGAACTATTTAAATGATAAACCTATGGTTGTAGATATGTAGGTACTTCAGGGCAAACCGAATAGAAAAGTAACCATTGATGGAGTTGAAGGTGATGGAGAATAAAAAAATACCAAGGGGCATTATTTTACCAATGGAATCCTTGTTGTGAGGTGGAAAGACAATAAGATTGTTACGATGACACCGTCAGACGTAGGACGCCATCCATTAAAAACAATCAAAAGATTTGACAGAATTCAAAAAAAGCAAAAATTAATAGTACATGACCTAATGTTATCAAAGAATATAATGGAAAAATGGGCGCCATCGATAAATCTGATATGCTGACACACATATTTAAATCGCCTCTGCGGGTCAGGAGATGGTACTTGAGACAGTTTGGTTATACATTGGATCTCTGTGTTTGTAATGGTTGTATTCTATACTAGTGGAGACTACTGTCAATCTTTGGGGTAATCCTAAAGTGTCAAATCCTGTCGCCTCAACATTTGTAAAATCTTTATCAAAAAATATTAACCAAAGATTTACTCGATCGTTGGTGGATATTTCGCCTTTAGAGATGCCCAAAAGACAAAAAGAGCTCATGCCCATTTTGAGAATGAATGATTCGATGTATCAAAATCTCATTTGCCAATATTTTGTTCCAAATAGGCAAACTTGTAAAATGTGTTCGACTAGGACCAAAATACATCAATAAAGATGGGTGTGCCACATTTAATGTTGCTTTGTGCCCTAATGATAATATAAAATTGTTTTAAAAGTTCACTCTCCACTAACAATTTAATTTACATATATTTCATGGAAGTTGGCTTATTATAGTTATGTAGACACTGTTCTTATGGTATTCTATCATATTTAGTTTATGGATAATAGAAGAAATATTAATTAAATTTAAATTAGACAATCCATTTGTAAAATAAATAAATAAATATCATATGAATCAATTTGTTATAAATAAAAATAACTTTTTTTGCATAAGAAATAAAGTGTATCGTATACGGGATACATCCGATTTATGGAGAAACGAGGGATGAGTCCGGTTGGGATACCTTGCAATTCAGTAGTATAATATTAAAAAACATAAAATAATGACATCTTCAAAATTTTAGACAAACAATGTATATTACTTACATTATTTAACATTTCTATGCTTGCCCACTAAAGGGTTAAAATTATAATTTTCAAATAACAACCTTAATTATTTTAATGACAACTACTACGAAGATTTTGGAAATGTAAAATGAATTTAAGTAATAAAGGTTATGTAAAGGTCAAATTTATGGTAATTTAACCAGCTTCGTCTAGTTCCAGTAATACATTTTTCCATTGCTAATGAATTTCGAAACACAAATTGTAAATATGGATAATATTTCTTTTACGAGCAGACAGATAGACATATAGCAAAAAATGCAAGTTATGGGAATCTTTGCTCTGACCGATTTGAACCAAACATTAACCAAAATTTATTGATTACTTTCGATTGTAAATTTATTTTGTTATAAAGTTTATTGTTAAACCAACCGTTTAGTTGATATTCAAGTCATATATGTATATTTTTCAAAACTGTTCAAAATTTATATACGATGTGATTCGCCTTAAAGGAAAAATTTACGACCCTCGCAACTCAACATTTTTCAAATTTAAAAAGTAAGTTCCATTTTAGGGGTATATGTCGAACGGGACTCTGTTTCCTTTATTCATCGCCGTGAGCTGTCTGAAAAATTAAAAAAACTAGAAGAGCCGTATTCAACATTCAACAACGTACTAGCCCCAAAATACTTGATATACATTTTTTTTTTTATTGAAGAGCACTCTTTTTATTCGAAAATCAAATAATAGTATACAAAGGTTGATATTTACTTTATCAAAAAATAAATAATGTATTTTGCTTATGATTGAAAGTGATACCAGATTTGTGGACTCTGTTCTGTAATTAGAAGTTTTTGGCAAAAAAAAAAAAAATTATAAATAAAACATTTCTAATGAATTGAAGAAAACCTGTCAAGACAAAGAGTAAGAAACTGAAAAAATAGCATTAGTAAATATTACACAGAAGTTTTCCCAACATAATTACTTGTGAAAGAACAAACTCAACAAACAAACAAATGTAGTAAAATAAAATGCTTGGATAAACTTTCATCGATTATACAACAGCTATGAGGGAATCGTAAATTGGAAGATCAATAACCCTATTAAAAGGATGTTGGAAAAATATGAAGTTGAGGCAAAGAAAGATTAATCTACTTGAAGACGACCGTATTGTATTCATGGACCCCAACAGATCTAACATTAAGAGAGAATAAAAATGATTATATCACCACAATTATTTCTTTGAAGAATCCTTCTGATGACGATGTATGACGTTCAATCTCCCCAAGATCCCAAGATACAAATATGTTTCGGGGAAAATACCTCTGCCTCAAATGAGGTATAGTTTACCCCAAATAAACGAACGTACAACAAATGAAAAAGGTGGATGAAATGGACATCATCCCTAAAGGAGAAATAAGATATAATAGTGAGTAATTTATGAAATCATGGAATCCTAGTTCTGCCTTTATCAGCTGACAACAAAAAGGGCCTTACATTTGGAAAAAATAATATAGCAAATTTGATTATAAAGCACACGAGAAGAAGAGAGTTTGATACTTCAAAAGTTAATTCTACAATCCCTTAGAATAGGAATGATAGGAGCAAAAACTTGGGACCAAATTTTGCGACCGAAACTACTTGAACCATATGACATTGCAACCCTCATGATTCTAGACAAAATATATACTTTGTTTGCTTTAAGTTTCCCCCAAAATAAAAACTTGATCTTTGGAATTAGCTATGTCTACAAAAAGAGTCTCAAACCATGAATTATCTAGCAAGAGGATGTTAGAAAACGATATTAAAATACTCCCTACTGTTTTTGGATGCAAAACGTACGAAGAATTAACGCATTTTATCTTAGGAAGTTTTTTGACACTCCAAAAGATATGTTTGGTAATGATTTTGACACATTTTTTTTAATAATCTTCTGAAATTACTTCCTAATTTTTGTTTTTACAAGGGCCACACGACTGCAAATTTTCTTTTCTTGTGAATTATAATTTAGAATATATTTCCTGGAAGTGGTGGCTACAACAAAAAGAAAGATGAGACCTTCATCAACATCCTGAAGACCAAGGTAGATGCCAAATGCCAACCCAACAACCAGCATGAGGAGGCTAGCCTATGACCTCCTCGGCATCCATGTCCTAAGACCAAAGCACCTCTTCAGCATAAAGTTAAAGTAGAATAGACTCGAGGTGCAAGAAAAACTGCCCATTCCTCAACCCCTTCGACTACTTTTAGTGGGCACCATCGAGAGGAAGACCAATGTGGGCACCCTCAATGTGGAGGTCATATTAAATTATATAGCTTCTGTACCACACCTCTCAGTATCCAAAAATAGTAGATTAAAAAATCCTGTTCATAATTAGTGAATGAACTTAATTCAACATTTCCCTGACAGCTCATTTTAGCCTACCAACTCTGTATTTAATAGAAATAATGTACTTGTGTCCTTTCATCACTCCAAAATTATGAAGCATGGCAACTGCAACAATTATTATCAAATTATTGCTTACATTCAATCTCATTTTATTCAAAGAAACTTCATTCTCCGGAGTCCAAATAGTATTTCAATAACCCCCTCGCAGATATGTGATTGGCATTATAACTTTCCTCAGAATTTGTTTGGGAATTTAATATGAACAGCTCCATTCGCCTTTCCTATCACTTCTACGGTATGTCCAAAAATTGAAGGTAGTATTGAAAATATCCGTTTTATAGTAAAAATAAAAATTATTTTTG
>NW_027292491.1:0-3214 GCF_016086655.4 Lepeophtheirus salmonis | reverse complement strand
ATTCGAAATGTCATTATTGTCCGCGATATGTTCTGAACAAAATCGGTAAATAATTCTGCACGGCCCGGTATTTATTACAAAAGTTATGCCCAGGTTGTAGGAGAGCTTGAATCGTCAGAAATGCTTCAGATTTAAAATCTTTTGTTCATCCGTGATGAATTTGAGAGAAACATTTTTCTCTCGAAGGGACTTTCCCTAATCTGTGATGTTGGAGCTGGCTTCCAGTTGAGAGGATATTGAAAGTTAAAAAACCACTGTTTTCTTACAGTCTGTTCTTCAGGGCTTCAGGGAGCTTTAGAGTTGGAAAGCAATTGGATAGGATAATTTCATTATCGTATATATTTTTAAATTTATTTTCCAAAAAGAAATTAACATTGAAAGAAAAATGCACTTTCTCTCCAAATTAACTCCATAACTACATCTGTCGCGGCAAATCCATCATTTTAGCATAATATTGCAATTTGTATTATGCAAACCACGTATACAATTATTAATAATTACAAGTTTGAACTTGTCCAATTCTTCCTTTTGTCTATTAGTGCCAAAAGAAAGATAGAGTTCTAACTTGGCCCCCTCTTAATGCACGCCACCAAGGAGTTCTTCACTGTGAATAAATATATATAATTCTTCTTCTCAGTGAGTGCTATTTTGTTACTATGCAAAAGAAGAAGTCTAATTTGCTTATTTGTATTCAATAAATAGTATTATTCTCACTAAAACATTGTCGTATTTTATTTATTATTGAGGTAATAGTATTTATCATATTCATTGTTGAGTGTTGCTGTTCATACACAAGTTTGCCGAAGTAGATTTCTAATGCACATTTCACTAAGTCTTTACATGGTCCTTCGAGCTAGATCTTGAGAGAAATTTTTTGAGATCTACATTTAAGTTATTTTGGATTATCTGTTGGTTCTTTGTGAATAACAATTCTTTCATTCCAGTTGTTTTCTCAAGGATTCGAAACTGATATTTAATCAACATGAATTAAGTGTACAAGTCCAGCATACTGTGTCTGACTAATTTATTGGCTATCTTGCTTCCTGGAATGTTGATTACTGATTCTAACTCCCGAATTTCCTTTGTCTTTCAAAAGAGCTAGAAACTCTAGTTGTGGTTTCAAAAGGGATTCGAATCTGATATTTTAACAACAATTAAGTCTGCAGTCCGTCATCTTGTGTTTGAATAATTTATTGGGTTGTTTCCTTGAAGTTGGTCACCAAACCTTGGTCCCTAATCCACTCTATAACTAGAACCAAAAGTTCAACTTAGTTTGGACTTTTTTTCTGCTCAATTTCGGTAGATCTCATTTGAATTTCGAATAATCGTAAATTTAAATTCAATATTCCTTTTTTTATTTAGAAAAAAGATAACAATGTCTCCACAGATCGAAGCCCCTTCTGTTAGTTCTTTTTCTTCTTATGAGGACGCTTCTTCGATTAACATTGATGACTTCACACCCAGGTCCACACTGAGAGTTTTTAAGGAGAATATTGAGAATCTCGTCAAAGAGAAAGCTATCCTTACATCTTGCTACTCCCAAGTTTGAGATGTGCCTGCGGATTACAACAAACGATTGAATATTGGATATCAAAGCCACTGTTGATGTATGTTCAACAACACTGTCTTTGAAAAGTTCAAGGACTGTTTAGAGGGACAACGCATCTCCTCGCTTATTAGGTCGCCTCGTATGAATTGCCGTAGAAGAGCTTGATTGAACATAGGGGAACAGTTTTAAATTAACCAAGGCATACCTTGATGAAGTTAAGGGGGGATTCCGATCCAAGACCGCCAAAAAACTTCTAAATCCGCCATGTACCAAGCCTAACAAATCCTTGAAAATGCTCAAACGCCGGGAGTTAACCCCGTTGATTTTTACAGATAACTTATATAAATGAAATACTTCCTTTGAGAGCAGTGGCGGATTGGAAGGCTCTTATTCTTGCAAAAGAAGAGGAGCACGAAAGAAAAAGGGTACAAGAAGAATCTGACACTGCTTAAACCCGGGAGAAAAAGACTTTTCTGTTTGGCTGGAAGCTTATGCCATTCGGCATAAAAACCACCCTGAAAAGGAAGAAGTAAAATCCGTGTTTTGTGTTTCAGAATCCAGAGGAGGATTCATTTTTCATAGGGATAGTGACTCCACCGAGACTTGTGCAAAAATTAGTGCTTTCTCCATCGGAATGGATGAGAGCTTGCATTAATCTTAAGAAATGCACCTTCTGTTTGGTTACGTTCAATGAGGAATATAGAAAGGAGTACTTGGATTCGTTTCCTTTGTGTAGGTATCCTTACAATGCCGTTGTATGGGACAAAAATCCTAATAGGAAAACAACGAATCTCAAAGTAATTCTTCAGAAAAGGAGGTTAGAGAGAGGTAGCAGATACAATAGCAGAGCTAAACGTCCTACTGTGACCGATGTACTTCAGGAGCTTCTTAAATCAAGGCAAGATACTAATAATTACCTAAAAAGTTTTACTACATCTCAAAAGGGAAAATATCCTTAAAAAGATGAAGAAAATTACAAAAATATTAATCGTAGAAATATAAATTAAATAAAAGACTCTTTATTTTTTGTTCCCTTCTGGAATTTGCTTGTTCCCTTCTGTGGAATCCAAACGGATTAAACGGATATTACGATCCAAAAACAACTATTTTTCATAAATATGAGATATCGCTATTGAGATACCTTTGTTTCAATTGTACCTAGATGGGTACATCATTTGGTTATACAATCTTGTATCCGAACCGATTCACCTATCTTCAGTACGGATAACTTCTTCACATCTTCTTTTTTTTAAGTTGGATTTGGAACCTTACAAAGTTCTAGGCTTCTCTTTTGATGGAATTCAGGTAGCATAGGTATATACTTACTTTTAAGTTCTTCCATTATGTTTCTTAAGATAGGTTCTGGTTTAATGACTGCGCCATATGATATACGTGGATATGAGGATATGGAATTATTATATATACGTAATTGTAGATTAGGAGAACCCAGAAGGAATCTGATATTACTATATTATTAAAAAAAAATACACCCGAAACATTTATACATAGGGCACTAAACCTATAGTATGGATAATATGTTAAGAATTATTAATAATAATTTTAACAACGAACTTCTGGAAAATCTTACGTCAAACTCTGTTACTGGGGAATTTCAATAGTAATTTTAATATTCGAAAATGTGCAAATGTATCTAAAAAGTGTCAT
>NW_027292490.1:0-1403 GCF_016086655.4 Lepeophtheirus salmonis | reverse complement strand
AAGTTGCGATTTTATACAAGTTATAACTTGAATAATCAACTTTACAAGTTGCAAAACAATAAATGAGCTGAATAACTTTTAATGAAGGGTTTATAATTGCAATTTTCAATTATTGAATATTCCATAGATGATCGATTTATTAATGGCATTAATTTTTGACTATTTTAATAGAAATGACTAAAATAAAAGTATTCTGTGGCACATTATAAAGTTCAATTGCCCATATCAAGACATATAAATTATATATTAGCCATGTAGTTTGAATAAATCAAAATGAAAATTAATATATGTTAATTAGAACGACCAATATTGTAATTAAATACTGCATTTTAAGAAGAAGAAATTCCAACTTTTACAACTTGCAACTCGTACAAACATCGTAACTTGTGCTCAACATATTTATATAAGTAATTATATAACGTTATGGATGTTCTTTGACCTCTGACATGTCAACATTAAAAATTATTTTTAGTAAAATGAAGACATTGTCGTCATTGTAGATTGGAATGCAGAGTCAGAGACTCAGAGGAGATGGTCTTTTTGGAGTTCTTGGAGGACAAGTAATCCAGGAGACGAATGTACTTCAATTTATTATACGAAATATTAATTCCTTAAATCCCGAAACACGGATTAGATGACGAGTATGGATAAAACCGACGACAAAATTAAAAATATCATATGTAGATCATTCATGTAAAATATAATTTGAATGTTTCTTATGAAATGACGTCATTAGTCATCATCATCATTGTATTGTTCTGTTCTAATATAAATTATTTAATCCTCAATGAAACAATCCTACCTATAAAGAAGCCCTGCCCAAATAAATTTTGATATAAAAACTTGGCTGTATTGAGCCGCGCTGAAAAAATCTTCGATAAAAAAGCGATTCAAAAGAAATTTATAGAATTTATACAAAATTGCCGTCCTCAGCCACCGTTGACAGAGTATTTTCTAAAGGTGGTCAATTATTTTAAGATGGATGTCAGAGTTTAAAAGATGAAAATTAAAAAAAAAAAATTTAGGTCAATGGAGCAAATATTCAATTAGTTAAAATATTGGATTACTTGTTTAATAGATTTAAAAAAATTAAAAATGCAATTTTCGATGTTTAAGTTTGATTTAACTCTTAAAGCTTATTATGTGCATACATAGTACATTTATTAATGGTTTTAAGTGTTGATAGAATTTTAAGTCATTTGTGTTTCTATATAAATCTTTAGTTATAACTTTATTAACATAAATAACTCATTAATTAAGATCATGTTAACCAAATGAATAAATATATAGGGCTGTAGTCAGTTGGGCTGAGCCATTTGCTAACGATTCGTTCTTAAGAATGAATATTTTTAGTGAACGTACTAAACCGACTCATTCGTGATTCGTTCGTTTATACCGTAAGT
>NW_027292489.1:0-2178 GCF_016086655.4 Lepeophtheirus salmonis | reverse complement strand
AGCTTCTTAAATTTAAATATCTTATAAATTTACTTAGACTTTATATTATTTATATCATTTTTTTCTACTAAGATGCTAGACATAATTACAAGCCTAAAAAAATATGTTTTTGAAAATTATTTGTTTTAAAAAGTCAGTTTATTGTGGAATATATAGTTTTATTCCTGAAATATAGTTTATTGTAGTATAAAGTTAATATTTTTTCAGATTTTGTAATACCTTAAGGTGTAGAATTTTTAAAACTTAAATTAAATAATTATATTATCTGAATTACAAATATATATATAATAATATTAATAAATATAATTTATATTGTTTGACTTATTTTAATAATTTAATATAAAAAATGCATTAATAATATGTATTAATATGACTAATATTAAATAAATTTACTAAATAAGCTAAAATTAATAAAAACATTATTTTTTAAAGAGAATTAATGTTATTCCCTGTTTAGAACAATCTGATTTTTATAAATATTTAATTAAAAAATAAAATTTAACTCATTAATTCTACACCATTTATTAGTTTCTTTATTGAGATATATAACTACTCATCCAAATTAAAAATTGTGACTTGTTTTTATAGAATTTTATATAAGTTCATATATATTGGTATATTATCTAATAAATAATCAATTAAGCATTTAAAAAATATTTTTATACTGTATTAAATAACTCTAAAACCACAGTAAGTTTATAAAAACAGGTTATTTTTTAAATTATAAGGTAGATTATTGTGAGATTTTAATTTTATTTATTTATTAAATTATTTATAATTACAATATGAAAATCAATTCAATATATAATTTTATTAAATGTTAATTAAAAAAATTACAAATTAGTTTAGTATAAAAAAGTAAATTTAAAAATATAAGGTTTTTTAATAATCTCTCTTTAATTATTTTAATTAAATAAGAAAAGAAATTTTTTTTTCATGGTGGACTCTCTCCTTAAAAATTCAGAACCTTCCTTTAAAATCTGAAAAAAGATTAAGTATTTATTTAAGTCTAAATATTTTAGATTTGTTATAGTTTTTGAATTCAATTTATAATTTTCGGCCGTCGTTTATAAATATGAAATTGCATAAACATTATGCCTTAATTATTTATATCATTTATGATAACAAATTTACTTCTTATTTTAATATATATGGTATCATCATATTCTTATATATTGGAAAATACCACTAATATAAATCAAAAGTTATTCATAAATGATAATAAAACCTATAGAAATTTCTTAGAAATAATATATTTAGTTTTGAGACGTGGAATTTTTGACAACTCAATAAAGAAAATAATAAAAAGGGATAAATGAAAATTTTAAACCAAATATATACAAGTTATGTGACTATTATAAGTCAGAAAGATTATATCTTTTTTTATTTTGTATAACTTTCATTTATACAAAAGATCATCACTCTTTTTAGCTAAACAATTGTATCAACAGTGAGAATGCTGCTAGCTATTTTAGATTATTGTACATTTCTTCATTTTATTTCTTGTATCGTTTTATATGATTTACATATTTACAGATATTTCCATAAATAGACAATATGACTGTACTAATTTTTATAAATTTTACGGCTTTCTTCTTATTTTTTATATTTGCTCGTATTTCTTTGTGAAATACCTAATAAATTTATCAAAAAACATTACTATATACGAGATATAGTTGTTGAAAATTTACAAAATATCACGTTTGAGGAGTATAAAAACCTGTATAATCTCGGTATATATATAAAAACTTAGAGCTTTTATTAGAGAAATTTTATTTTTTATATTTCTTAAGAGAAAAAAAAGCTAGTGAAATATATATTAAATGGTATAAAAGTTCAAAGTTAAAATGTTTAACAGAAAAGGAAAAATTATAATGACCTTTTATCAAAAAATTAAATATAAATAATAAGCTCATTAAAAATAATAAAAAAATTTAACTTATTTTATATTTTTTGCGTAAAAGCTATTTAATTAATAACAATAAACATTTAATATTAAGTTAATATAAAAACTTATAAATATATATACACAGCGTGAGGTTGTAACCATCGTGTCATAAGTTTTTTTAATACACATATAAAATATTTAACTACTGCTGTAGTCAGACCTAGATTTAGGTTACGTTCCCAAACTAAAGCAACCGTTCATTTATGGAAATTAAAAAATAATATTAAATA
>NW_027292488.1:0-3426 GCF_016086655.4 Lepeophtheirus salmonis | reverse complement strand
GTCAGATAGATAATAAGTCGGCTGGTGCAGAGGGCTTTACAATTAAAAATAGCAAAATACACAAAAAAAAATATACAAAATATTTGAGAATTGAGATGGCAGGACAGTGTACATACGCTTAAAGAGTGTTATTCTAGAGTTTTCTACAGTCCTTATAGGTCCTACCATATTCATCTTTACTACAAGCTGAGAAAATTCGTAACTGCACGGAAAACTTTTTATCATCACTTATAATCCTCAGAGAAGACACAATTCGTCTTTTCCAATTCATAGGGAGACATAAATGCTTACTATGCAGCTCCCAGAACCCATTATTCCATCTTAACGTGCCGTTTTCATGACATTGAATAAGATTATTAAGAATTAACGTGTGAAATATTATTCTACCATTGTGGATCAATTCTTCAGTGCTTAAATCATTAATTGTTTAAATATTTGGTCTAATTATATGTTCTTCTAAGATTAAGGGGGTCCTATAATTTAACAAAATAATAAGTAAAATGTTCTTTTGGTGAAATTTCATCAATTGAAGAGTAATTTCTAAAAGCAGCGGCTTGCATTCAAATTATTATCTTAGATGACACCATATTGGTGGGAGTGAAGAAGTAATTTCCTTGATCAGAGTGACACCCATTATGAGCCAAAGGTAAAGTTCATGGTTTGTTATAGTTTTTCTTCATGCTACTGCTGAATTTCTTAAAAAAATCCTCAATTTTTTTGGAATAAAATGAAGCAAAGTTGAAATATATGTTTTAGATGGATCAAGGTTATATTATTTTATAAGAAGGTCAATAATAAAAGTATACATATTGATTTGTTAAAAAAAAATTGTAAAAACGAGTTACAGTACATGGTATTCCCGTTGACCTGTTTTTTTAAAAAAATGGTTACAATTAATCTAATGTTTAAGTTAAGAAAATATCATTTCCATGAGGTGTTTTATGGTCTAGAGCTCCAATGTATGAATTGAACACTATCATATACAGGGTTAACCATAAGTTTTAAACCTCTTTAACTCTTATTAATTCAGTGATAGGTTCATCGTAGAGTAAAACACTAAAAGTAAATATTTCAGAATATTTATGAAACTTCTTTATATTTATAATTGATTCGATATATCCGCCTCGTTTATCAACTAATTCCCTTTGACGAGATTGAAATGTCTCAGACGCTACACGCACCATATCTTTGGGAGTTTGGCCTATTCTGTCTCAAATACTGTACGGAGATCTTTCAAATTTTAATATTGACTATTGCTTTTCTTAGATGATGTATATTGACTAATAAAAATAACTTTAATCAAATTTCTTTTATACATAAAAAATGTATACAGGGGAATGGATTGAACCTGGATTGAGTTACAAGATCAAGGAGGACCCCACAAAATCCATGAATCGCCTCTAACGAGTTTGACGTGGATGAAGGGAGAATCAGGAGGGTTGTGAAGGAGGACTTGGGGTTGTCTCTTACACAAAGACCCCACACTACCTGTTGAAGGACACTCTGAAGGAAAGAAAACTGAAGAGTTGCAAGAAAGTTCGTGCGTGGATCAAGGTAAATGGATCCACAAGAAAAAAATTCTCCGACGAGAAGATTTTCACCGTTGACGAGGTCTACAACTGTCGGAATGACTGTTGGCGTGGGGGATCACCAGGAGGTCAAAGGGGTGTTCTGTACAAACATCTTGGCCAGACAATGGTCCTTGGGGCATTGGCGTCCAACAGCAAGAATATACCTCCCTTCTTTTTTAAGGCTGGGGAGAAAATCAGCCAGGAGGCCTACTACAAGGTGCTGAGGTTCACCATACTGCCAGGTCTCAAGACCACCTACCCAGAGGACAACTATGTGTGGACCCAAGATGGTGCACCCTCACACACATCGGCCAATGGCAAGAAGTTCTGCGCCGATTACAAGGCTGATTTTTGGTACAAGGACATGTGGCCATCATCTTCGCTGGATTTGAACCCGTTAGACTTTGATGTGGGGTGAACTTTGGAGAGGGAGACTAATCGGGCATCTCCCCTGCACGTGCCTCCCTGAATGCCTCCATTGTGAAGTACTGGAACAACTTGTCAGAGAAGTTCATCATCAATTCTGCAAGGCTTTCCGCCTCCGTGTGGAGGCTGTGATTGCTGCTGAGTAATATTGTATAAAGAAATAAGATTATTGACATTTTTCTCAAATTGATCATTCAGTCCATGTTTAGCTTCCGAACCCTGTATATTATATTAATTAATAATGGTTATATTTGTATTATAGTGTACATTCTCCATTAAACCTTCCATTCCCTTCAATTGTTAACTTTAAGGTTTTTTTGTTTGTAAGCAGGATTTAAGATATATTTACAGACCGATTTTGTCGAAACTTTGTAGGAAGATTATATACTGAGTGGAAATGTTAAATTTACACACATGAATAATTCAAAGCTCTAGGAATCTTAAATGAGATAATTTAAAAGCTCAAAATATGTAATGTTCCGATGAAATATCCGCTGTATAAAAATAAACATTCTTAAGCCATAATTTTTTTTTTTGCAATAATGTTAAGGCCTCAACATAAATTCGTGCCTGTCACATTCAAACTGAAATTTAAAGGCTTATTGAATTCTGCCGGAATAATTTCTAGAAGATGAAAAAAAAAGTTTGAATATGATCCGAACTTATTATGGATCTGGTAAGAAAACTATTATTAATGCAAAACTCCACGAAAAACACATTTAAAGAACCCCAACAAAGTAAAGACGAAATCATGCTAATGATCTTGGAAAATCTAACACTGCACTCAATCAAACAGCTACAAAACTTGGTGGTAAGTCCTCGGTATTGTTATAGATGCACATCCTTTCGAACAGAATGAAATAGGTAGACAAATCCACAAAGTTGCAAAAAAAAACTTTTAAATTACTATAAATCTGCACCAAGTGGAAGAGTGATAATCTGAAAAAAAATATTTGGTGCGGTTTATAATTGTCACAATGACCGCTTTATTAGTTTTGGGGAGATAAACTATATTCAGAAGATAATCACCATCACAAAAAAGTATTTATTATCTATAACTTTGGGCTTAGTTGCATCAAATGGAAAGTAGCCCCCTCATTTGGTTCCCTGAGGACTACATGCTCTTATTTATCTGTCTAAGAAAGTGAGTCTTGACTGACAATAGAACAAGAAGCTTCCATAATTCTCAGTTTTTAGATTTTTTTATAAAGTTGAAGAAACTATTTTTTTGTACAAATTGCTTTTTTAGCTACCAGAAAATGTACCTGAAGGTAATATATTCTTCCAGCAGTATGTAACTATAGTACATGGGACCAAAAATTACCCAAAGGTTCTTAGCTAAAAAAATCAAATTCTGGGAACAAAGAAACATGTCAGATGCAAACCCAATATTTATTCATAACCCTCCGTTACTTTTCTTAGGTCTTTA
>NW_027292487.1:0-5153 GCF_016086655.4 Lepeophtheirus salmonis | reverse complement strand
AAAAAATTGAAGTCCACCACTACTAAAGGCTATATAAGAAGAACGTAAGTCTTGTAGACGACAACAAATCAACATATTCTGTAATATAGTCGGCATTTTTGAAAATAAAACCAGGTCTAACAAAAATTTACACTCTTCTACTTATATATGCAAAAAAACCTAGCCGTGACAAATAAATATATTTAATGTAAGGACGAAGAGAAATATTATCAAGTGATCCATTAAAATTGGAACACTTTGAATTTTAAAATTCAAAGAGATATAATTAATTAATTAACAGTATAATCTCAACAAAATTAATACTATAAATAGTTGTGTGTCTGAGTTCTCTTAATCATTAATGTAGCCGCCCTTTGCTACAATAATGGCTTCCAGGTGGCGGGGAAATCTGGTCATCTACTGCAGATGAAGTCCTCTGTCATGGCGTCCCAGTGCAGGCTGACAGTGGCTTTGAGGGCCTCGGTGTTTGGGGGGGGGGCAAAAGAAATTGTCAAAAAGAGTTCAAAAGAGTTTAAAAGGGTCTTGCAATGGAGGAAAGTGGTTTCTTTCATTGCAGGTATCCAATGAAGGCTTCAGACTATAGCTAATGTTCCTAAATATCTCATCTCATTCCATTAATTATAATATGAATCCCAAAACTGACTCAAATTAGTCAATAAAATACAATGACATATATACTTATGAATATTGATGATAATCCTGTGTATTTCGAGCATCTTAAAAAAAGAAGCAGAAAATCAACATGGTAACCCTGACAATTTGAAGAGAGTTTTGAAGGAGATCAGCTCAGCTGTCATGACGTTTCATTAGGTCAGCTATTAGGAGCAGTGGCAATGGGTCATGATGAGATGGTTTTAAACTAGGGTATTGTCATGAATTACTCCAATTTCGATCCCTAATTCTACTCCAAGGTTACTCTCTGTCTATTATAATCACACACGAATGCTCTATCAGGTTTTTGAATATTGTTGAATGTAGTAAGAAAAAAAAAGTTGACTTCTCCACAGTTAAATAATTATGACAACAGCTGAGGAAAAGATAATTCATTCATTTAAATGACCAATTTCAAAAAAATGGCCAGCTAAAAAATGCACTCGATTTACAACACTGCTTATGAAGTAAAACACTATTTTACTAAATTAATGTTCAAGATTGCTTTTGTGTTGATACACTGCATGTACAGTAGACATTAACATACATAGCTGGTTTTGGACAAATTGATATAACAAAAAAATAAAAATGGATAAACATTTTATCCATCATATGAGTAATTTAAGAACTAATATCCAAAACTCAAACAATAGAACCTATTTATTGATTTTTTTTTTAAATTGCAAATTTGTGTTTTATGCAGATGACGGTATTTTTTATAACTTTTAAAATACGCTCTTATTTTATTGATATGTTTGTAGGAATAATTTTCAACATGTACATACATAAATGACGTCGTTACTTTAATTCCACATCGCACCCTCTCACACCAAAACGAAGCTGAAAGAAGGCCGAAAGTCGTTTGGAAATAGATAGCCAATTCTTCCAACTATGTGAATTTTCTTCCCTAATACAAAGGACTCGTTCAAGAGTTGATTCAAATTCAACAGCTCACTCGTCGTTACTTTTAATGTATCACACAACCTTTCCCCCTTAAAAAAACAGAAAAAAGGGGCAAAATCATCTGATAGTTAGCCAAATAAGTCAATCATACCAACTGGCATGTACTCCCAGACTGTCAATGTCATATTATTTCTTCACCATTCTTAAAATGAACTACATATAATTAAAATCTACATAGTATTTTGTTCTATACTGCTTTATAATATTGATTAGTAATCTTTTATTAAAATAGTTCTAATATATTTGTGTTTGTGTATGATAGCCAAAATTTCTTCATCCAAATAATAAAATAGCCAGCCAATATATATTAATTATATAAACGACGAGAGATCCAAATGTAATTGTATTCTTGTCCTTTGGAAATGGAGTATAAATATAGAATAACTTATTACTTTGTTTATATATGAAACATAATAATTTATGAAATGGGCATAACTTATCAAGCGAGAGGAGGGAATCGACAGGTGACAACAAAATACATCGGGTATTTTTCTGATAGCAAGGTAACGCCGTGATCAACGTTCAGAAAACGGATATGTAGAAAAGAAGTTGAGAAATCGCCAATTGAGAGCCAAATATGTATAATGTGAATTCGTGTAATGTTGAAGTAAATTCCTGAGTTGTATATTGTTCTTGATGATGTAAATTTAGCTATACACTTAGGACGTCATTTTTTGAAGATTTATGTTTTTATAAGAGTCATCAATGAAATAACCTTACTTTTAAAACATCAATAAATACTAATTAGTAAATGACATAATGAGGAGTCAGTTTGAAAAATTCAACAATGATGTGTTTAATGCTAATAGGCAATTAAATCATAACTGTGATTTAATAATGTACTTTTGTGTTAGGTCTTTTGTTCAACATGAAATCTCTACGAACATAGTCCTCTATCGTCTATCTTACTTGTATAATACTCTATGGACTATTATCATTATGAATATAATTATCTACTTTGCTCTAATTATTACTGTGAAACCTGCTTTGTTTTGTTATCTCCCTTCATAGTTCACCCTGTTATTTGTTAAAGTATTTCTAATGTGCATTCTAATTTTCAAATTCAAAAAATGGAAAGTGGATATTTCAAGGCAAAATTATACATAATAAATCACAAGAAAAGTTATAAAACGGCACAGTTGTAACCATAGAAGTGAACATCTGATATTAAATAACAAGAAAATCTCACTAAATTAAAATCTTTAGTTTGTTTCCATGAAGAGTAGTAGGATAAAGGTAATCGTTGGTCCGGTCCGGTACCACTAGTAGGTCCTGGAAGACAGTCAGATTTTTGAAATAATCAAAGAAACAGTGAATTTTCCTTTGAGCTATTTTCATTAATTTTTATGTGTTGACTCTTGAATGATTTAAAGCAGCTGACGCAGTGTATTACGCGCTCAAAATGTGTATTAAATAGGATTGATATTTATATGAATCTAGGAAGCTTTGTTAATAATTCGCGGCATTTCATACTTAGTCATTGATAAGATTTTCCAATCAATGTATCTAATATGTAGAGTTGAGAAGTTTGTAATGAAGAAACGAGTGTGAGAAAAAGGCTAAAGTGAGAAATGTGGTACACCTTCATTAAGACCCTTGTTAATATCAACTACCTCTTATATGATTTTCAGTTGAAATGAGAACTTCAACATTTAAAATAGCATTAACGCAAAAAAAATATCGATTTTTTTATATATTTATTTTACTATGCGTTTTAAAAAAAATTGCACCAAAGATAGGCAATAATGCATATTTCAGGGGGATTAGTGGTAGCACAACGACAGCCAATTAAATGATAAAATAAAAACAAAAAGAGCTCACTCTTTTCCTAATTTTTAAAGGTAGTTTTGTCATAACGAACTACTCAACTCTAATATAAGTATGATCTATTCTCTAACTAATATTTAAGAGTTTAGCTACCTTTTGACAGTTGAGGTTGAGGGTGGATAAAAAACTCAACGTAAAAAAATGTTAAACCGATCCTCATGACGTAATTGAAGATAATTTTTACAAGATATGTACAAGGGCCTTAATACATATCTGACACAACTTATTTGCCTTAATCAAAAAATTTAGGAACAATTCAAAGACTGACAGCTGTAAGGACTCATAGAATAGATTGTAATACTGAATTGGACCAAATAAGTTGGGAGCAACACATAACTAAGGCGGGATATTGAGAGTTTTGTTATATGTTGGGTTCTAGAACACATAGCTGAAAACCACTTTACCGAAAAAGTTAAAGAAGTGATTAATTTGCATTGTCCATTGAGTTTCAATCATTGGTGTGTTGAATTTCATTAGAAAGTTCGAGCCAACTTGAAGCATCCTTATAACGAAATGAATCAACACTTAATTATTGCAATTCGTGGCAAATAATTAGATACTTGATCTTTTAAAATTGGCCACTGTGAGAGCTAATGACCCCACGTCTATAAAAACAAGTTTCCAGCCAGCAAATTGACCTTGGTACTGACTATTCTGCTATGGAAGAAAACTGTTAAATCTTTTTCGTTGTTACTCACTCATTTTTCGTCAGATTTTGATCAAACTTTGAAAAACGTAAGAAGGAGTTATATAAGTATTTGTCAAATACTAAAAGGACTACCCGGCATTGAACCGGATTTATTGGACGTCGACAAACAGACACACTTTGTTATAAATATAAAGAGGATAACTACCTCAGAAACTATCAGTGTTACTTCCGGGTTTTTTTTTCCATGAGCACACTCACACGTGGTGACTCAATACTTTTATGTTCTCTCCTCAAGAATGGAAGTACAATGATAACAGCTTAAGAAAATTAAATTGATCAGATTGCCAACAACAACAACAACAAAAATCCCACCCTAAGAAATACTTAGAAATTATAACCAAATATACAAATTCTCTTTTCTTTTTGTAATATGACACGCTGAGCTTTAGCTATAAAAATTCTTTATAAACCTCATCAAAAGGCAAACTCATTATTTTTTTTTTTTTAAATATGCCCTCTGAGTTATAGTTTGTTGACAAATATTAATTTTTTTTTCATATGTACACAGTATAAGCCCTAGTAAGCCTAGGTGGAGGCTGAAATGTTGAAACTGTCCCAGATCTCTTATCGTAAATTATGTAACTACAACAATATGATTGTGTCTCTTTCTGATTACAAATGAAAAATATAAAAATATCTTTCATAATGCAAACAGGTAAAAAAATTATATATAAATATTATTTTTTTTTTTGATATTATACTCATTAACGATTCGTCACATTAAAAATAATTTTGCACAACGGAGAATCTTGGGATGATTATGATAATTTAAATCAAATCCATGTGGTTGTCGGGTAATTTTTTCTTTTCTTTTTGCATCATGTGTTACAATCAACTGTTTAAATTATTCTAGAAGCGTAATCAGTTTATCTCTAAGCCCCTGTGCTATAGGATTATTTTGGGAACTGAATCGTGCCTCTATTTATTAATATGATTATAATGGACTTAATATTGAACGTCCTCGTCACCTTTAAAAAAAACCCGATAGGGGCATGTTATAAAA
>NW_027292486.1:0-590 GCF_016086655.4 Lepeophtheirus salmonis | reverse complement strand
CAGACAGACCTGTAGACAGACCTGTAGGTTAGACCTATAGACAGACCTATAGACAGACCTGTAGACAGACCTGTGACAGACCTGCAGACAGAACTGTAGACAGACCTATAGACAGACCTGTAGACAGACCTGTAGACAGACCTGCAGACAGAACTATAGAAAGACCTACAGACAGACCTGTAAGACCTGTAGACAGACCTGTAGACAGACCTACAGACAGATCTGTGTCAGACCTACAGACAGACCTGCCGCTGTAGACAGACAGACTACAGACAGACCTGCAGACCTCAGACCTGCAGACAGACAGACAGACCTGTAGACAGACCTAGCTAGACAGACCTGCAGCAGACAGACCAGTCTGTAGACAGACCTGCAGACAGTCCCTCTGTTCTGCCCTGCAACACAGACCTGTAGACAGACCTGCAGACAGAACTGTAGACAGACCCTGCAGACAACTGTAGACAGACCTATAGACAGACCTGTAGACAGACCTGTAGACAGACCTGCAGACAGAACTATAGAAAGACCTACAGACAGACCTACAGACAGACCTGTAGACAGACCTGTAGACAGACCTACAGACAGATCTG
>NW_027292485.1:0-1350 GCF_016086655.4 Lepeophtheirus salmonis | reverse complement strand
GATAACACCCTTTGTGAGGATTTTAGGCCTCTCTCAAATACCTCAAGGATTGATAATAAGTGGACTGTAATAACTTACTAATATAATATATAACGCGGAATAATAACAATGGACGTGTGTAAAGTTGAAGATGTATATTTCAAGTGCTCAACATAATAAAGGGCCTTCAAAAGCATGTATGTAAAAACTCTTCCTACGTGAGGTAGGGGAAACAAAGGGAAAAAACCTCCACGCGAAGTGAGGAGGGGAAAACCCACCTGCAAGAAGAACAATAGAAAAATCCACTCTTTTCTTGGCGGAAAACTATGTGCATGGATCATTCATATTCTTGATCCTATACATGATTGGCTATGTGAGGGATCCAGATTCCGACACCTTTGAGACTAAACCATTCAGACTATTTTGATTATTCTTTACCGTTTTTACTCTACTCCATTAATATATACTTCACATATTTTATTTGCACCATCAAAACATCGAAATTTACTTTGAACTCTTGATCCAGCGACATATACGATTGCACCACTGTCATATGTAGTTATTATATTTTTGAAGTAATTGTGCTATACTTACGGACTCCGATCAATTTGTTAGACGTCATCCTTGAATGTTCTTTCAAATAGAAATTATATACTTGTATATCAGGTCTAAAGATGATGACATAGAAATTTTTAGGCCCTACAGAATGCACGATGTTATGCCAGGTTTGATGTTCTCTAATTATATTTGGTCTTACGAGTAATAAGGAAATTGGGAGCGAGGCTTGAAGTATTATTGTCCATATTAGCAGTACAGCACGAATTCAAACTTATTAATGTAATTGATATTTGTGATAGTAACTATTAATAGTTGTGATTCGTGCGTTATAGGCATTAATGGCACTAAAGGACTCTCAACAAGAAAAGGGTTTACTTAAAGAAGGAGTTGACTTTAGGAGGATTGAACACGAAGAGTTTCATTGAACGCTTTTGGATGAATAATATATTTTTCGTACAATATATTTTGTCTTACATAATTTTACAGAATATAATATAGATTTATATATAGTTATTTATACGGAAATTATACACTAATAATAATATACAAGACGTCCCTTAGGATGATTTCTATTCTAGGGGCTCACACATTACCATTACGTCATTGCATAATATGATACTCAACTTCTTTCTCGCGAAGTATGAGTATTTCGCCCAAATTTAAGACTATTTCTCCCTTAGACTTAGATTGTCGTGACAGATTTTTCTTTATCTAAATGGTTTTACGTCCCCATGTAAGGAATGAACATCTACAGCCTCATGCAAAACATTATTATAGTTGGCATTTTACTTACAAGCATGCTATTTACGATTT
>NW_027292484.1:0-1147 GCF_016086655.4 Lepeophtheirus salmonis | reverse complement strand
ACTCAATTACGAAGGTCTTTCGAAGGGGTCAAACTTTGAGGAACTTTCTAACGGGATCTTGCACCTCCTCAGTCTAAAATTTTGCACATATTATTTCTTTGATGGGATAGACATCTTGACAAAATAATTAAAATCAAAGTGAAACATGGCAGAAGGAATGTACACTTGAGATGAAATAGCCAAAAAATCGATTTGCCAATTTGATTTTACAGTGGACGCTGTTTGAACAGGAAAAATGCTGTATCTTGCTGAATAAAGCTGAGGGTTAGGGAACCTTCAGGAAAACATAAAGCTTAGGCATGTTCCTTCATGTTTAGAAGGCTCTTTGGACTTTAATTCAATGATGGCCTAATAATGGACTTAATATTTAATGTGCATTACAGGGAAACAATAAAATAAAAACACTTCTCAACCGCAAGTCTATTAACGATGACCTGAGGAGCACATAAGCCAGTTTTATGGGGAGAACGAACATTAGGGAGACTTTTTTTTGTCCATTGTAACCCCAACATAAATTTATGAATATTTAAAAAAAAAAAAAATTATTTACATCCTATACTCTATAGACAACATGTATTGCTACCTTTGGACTCTCAAAAGGTACTTTCCAATATCTGTGTTCCCAATTTTAATATGTAATATTTTAGTGAAGAAACAAATATTCAGATGGGACAATCTAAATTCTTTATACATTCATCCATTGAGACACCAGTGCCACACAATACGAATACGAGCTATTCCAGAGTTGCCATTGGGACAAAAGAGCTTACACAACTTTAAGTTATGTTTTTGGGAACAAACTCATCAAAATCATAATAATTTCATATCAAATGTGAGTTGGTTTTCAGATTAAAAAAAAAAAAAGTTGAGCTGACTTCATATAATTTGAGTCAGCTTGGTGTTTATTACTAAACCTTATTAAATGTTTTGTGTTACGTGGTGATGTTTCCAATGGTTTTTTCAATCAACTAAAATTAATAAAGTTGTTATAGATACCTTTAAGTAGACGTATAATGTAAATGGTATTGAAAAAATTTCATAAAATATAAATTCATAAATAGACCTTGGGGATACATAGCTAATTATTAATTATCCATTATTCGTTCATTTTCCAATTTATCAACTTGATTCGATATTTAATGACTCA
>NW_027292483.1:0-2447 GCF_016086655.4 Lepeophtheirus salmonis | reverse complement strand
TTAATATTTCATATCATATAAACAACAGAAAAAATAGTGAAACACTGATTCTATTATTACAACAATATTTATAGTTATTGAATTGTTTTCTCACAATAATTTGGAATATAGTATTATAGAGAGTGCAACAGGAAATTTTCCCACATTCAAGAAGCAAAACCAAAACCTTAATAACTTTTTATTAGAAAAGCTTATAAAAAAACAACTTTTACCAATCAATAATGGCAAGAAATATTCAACAAGGTCGCAACCAGCCTCTATTAAAGCCTCCACATGAGGTCAGAACTTGGCAGAATATGATCAGTGGACATATTGACCCATTGCTACTTGATGCTGTCTTTGAGCACCTGCACATTTTTGTGTGATGTCTTCCCAACCTGGCTCTCTAAGACGTTCTACACACTGAAGTCGAGGGGATTGAGATCAGGACTGGAAGAGGGCCAGAAGGTCTTGTCCCAGAAGTCAGCAAAGTGCTCTTTTCAGAAGTACTATATCTTCAAGGCCGTATGGCTAGGGGCATTGCCTTGGGTCCACACTTAGTTGTTGTCAGGATAGTTTGTCGTTATTGAGGGCAAGATTTTCCACCTCAGGACCTTATAATAGTCCCGATTTTATCATTGGGGTTGAAGAAGAAGGGATCCATTTTCTTCCCGTCAAAGGCCACTACTCCCAAGCACTTTGTTTGGGCTGAATGTTTTGTCCTGAAGGTATCCTAGCCTTCCTCAGGTGAAGTTGCTGTAAATCGGGGACACCAAGAATGGTGGATTTTTTTTTGTTGGATCAACATCCGTGTCAAAATAGTTATACCATGGTTATAGTCTCTCACCCTCTGAATCCGTTTAAGTCAAAATATATTCCATTGACAAAAATTGGATTACTTGAGAGACATTCAGAGGTTGGTTCATAAACTTTTGACTAAAATGGTTAATTTATCAACATTTACTAACGTTTTTATCTTAGAATACAAATGAAATTTAAAATAAATGAGCACTGGGTAGAGGGCAAAAAGGGTTGTGCGCAAAGATTTATTTATATATATATATTTTTATTTTTTTTGGGGGGGGGAGAGGTTCCCTTGGTTTTTTCGGAATTTTTATCAAAACTGAATCTAAAAATTGAAATTATTTAAAGAGAAGTTCAAGAATCTATATTAATTTTTTTCCCGAAAATTTAATTTGAAATGTTATATTTGTTTTTTAATTTCAAAATTCCACAGATATTCACAAAAAAATTCTTAAATGTAATTTTATATATGGCCTCACAGATGGCGACAAGTCTCTTGCAAAAAGAGTTGCAAGGATTGAAAATGATATTCGGGCCCATGGCTGCCCACTTCTTATCGACAGAGTCATTCACGGCTCCAACTTTCGTGTGACGGATGTTACAAGCCCTCCTTTTGATGTGTGGGCAGAAAGATAAGTCGAGGGGATTCACATCCGGCATCTATAATGGTCGCACTGTCTTGTCCCATGAAACGATTTTGTTAGCTAAGAAGGTCTGAGTCATTATCACTGTGTGAACGGGGCCCCATCTTACTACAAGACGATGTTGCCGTCCGAGAAATTTACCTGGACCCAGAGGAAAGGTCGTACTTGAAAATGTCCATGTACATAGCTACCATGAGCCGGTAACCCTAGGGGAACCAGATCAGTGGCTATTTCCCACAGCCCTCATTAATTTATATGGTTACGTTGTGGTCTAGCCTCTTTTTAATATAGTAAATGCTCTTACTAGCTAATCCTGTAAACTTGACCACCTCTGTTGGAGTTTGACCCGCACGAAAAAGAGTTGATGCCCTAAGCCTTGAATCTTGCTGCATTGACATTTTTCGTCCAATTTAAACAAATCAATAAGCAGCAGGTGCTTGAGATAAATAGCTACCTATAAAATTACAAACAGTTTAATTTCCTAACACAGAAAATCTCAAATCAACATAACAGCAGTGTGTATGTTTCAAGTTTCCACTTGGGTTATAATTTTTTCCCGGGAAACTTTTCAATAAAGAGAAATTATTCAGAAGCAAGGACTACTATTACATATGGTGGTCCTAAGTCAAAAAAAATTTCACAACAAAGTTTTTATTATGACAGGAGCAAAACAAGAGTGTAAGGCGCAAGTCAAACTAAAACATTCACTTTTAAGGACCACCCTAATAATAATTGTACAATGAATATGCCAAGAGCAGGAAGACGGAAATCCAAGTGGAAATGTTATTTTTTCGTTGTTGTTTTTTTTGTAACATAGTTACTATGTATAATTGATATCATATCCCACGGAATTTGAACAATAGGATTGACTAAATGTGAGTAACAGTGTAACTTGTGCCACCATAAGAATAGAGTTATTCAATATTTTAAATTTGTATACATATTATACCAATGTAATCAATACGGACGTAATTTTAATTGTAATTTAGAAATTAATTATTTTGTGTATGGAGAAAACAA
>NW_027292482.1:0-4650 GCF_016086655.4 Lepeophtheirus salmonis | reverse complement strand
ACACAGAACTACCATAGCACTCATTCACTTCAGAAAGATGGATGTGAATTCATCATTGAATAAAAACAACAACTTCAAATCAAAGTTATTATAACGAAGATTATCAGATTAATAAATAAGAAAATGTTGTTTACACATGAATGGCGAATCGTGCATTCGTAGTCGGTCTATTTCTAATCAAAGCTACTATACATTTTATTTTCATATTTCCATCGTTTCAAATCAACTAATTAGTTCACAAATATTTTCTTTCGAATGTTTTTTTACTTGGAAAAAGTACTTTCGTCTATAAAATGCATTTACTTTTTAGCACAAATTATTTAGCAAAAGTAAATTAAAAATTTTTATAAACAGAGTAAATTTACGTTTGCATAAAATAAAAATAAAAGTTATTTTTTTCTTTACATTGTTTTTGTTTAAAATATTTGTTTCCACATACAGCTTTTCCTTTTTTTTATAAAGAAAAGAAAGCTCAACATTAATTATAATCATTTAAAAGATTCAGTACGAAGTAATACTGTAAAGAAACAAATTTTTTGATAACGGTTATGCTATTCATTTTTTTTTGGAAGTCATTTTTTTTTTCTTTTGAAAAAAAATAATTTAGTTATATGTTTGTCTGGAAATATAACAAAAAAAACACATAAAAGAAATATTAGATAACAAAGTGTTCAAGAACAATTTTTTCTAAAACACAATTTCTTGTCGAACGTACTTCTTATATTTACAACAAAGTTCGAATTAAGTTTGATGATTAAATTCTTAATATAAATTAAAAATAAATGTTTTTTATTTCAACATAATTTATTACGAATTATCACGAAGATAATGAAGAAGTTTATTTTTTTTCTCTTTTTTTCTTTGATTTTATGTATGTTAACATAACCCGAATTAACTAAGGAAAAGTAAAGTATAACTATTTTAATTTAGGAATCAAAAATACAAAAATTCACAATGATATGTATATTTACTAACTATTAGAACAATTTAATTAAACTGCCAATCTTGTTAGTTCAACTAGTGTTTAAATAAATTCTGGTTAATAAATAAACTGCCATAAATTAAAACCATGATATAACCATTTAGAAAACTTTAAGCTAAATTATAACTAAATTACTTTTATTCACATATGACGTTTTTCCATTAATCACTTGATTTGATATTTGATTACTTTTAACCATAGTATTAAGTAACATACCTCCTATATCTAATAACGGGTATATGAAGAATAAGTTTAGATATATTAAAATTATATATCAAAACCGAAATACTTACAGTTCTTACATTTACATTTTTAATGTTGTTTCATCTTTCACTTCTTCATGACAAGCTTTACAATAAAACCACGCTCGCTTTACTTCTTCTGCTGATTGAGCAATGAAGAACCCCACAGTATTAGCTGGAATTTTTGTACTTCTTGGATTTATAGAAATTTTGTTATCGCCTCCTTCTGCTTCGGACTTAACTTCAATAGCAAGGAGAAGAAGTTTTAATTTTACAAAAACATAACCTAAAAAAAGTTATTAGTTTTAAATATATATATAAAAATATAAATTTTACTATAGAATAGTACTTCTAGACTATAAAATATATTATTAAAATTTTTTATGTTAGAGTCAGGCATTTTATTAGCCTACCCTGCAACCCTGGATATTCAATCTTTGTACTTTTATTAGAAGTATCTCAAATTGATATAAACAAACGTATATGGGTTATAATTCGATTATTTAAAAAAAAATCTATGATAAGTAGTTCAGTTTTTCTCCTTATCAGATGATATTAATTAGAAATGTGAATAAATTATGATTATAAATTTTGAAAATTTGAATGTCATCCCTAGAGAAGTGAGCTTGTGCGAAATTTTATTTCCATACTTATCACTCATCACCAGGGACGCATAAAACATATCAATCAAGCCCTAGTTGATATAATATTCAATAGGAATGTGTCATACTGAAACAACCATGTTGGTAAGTATGAGTAGATATTCGTATGATATTGATGTTACATCGCCATACGCGCTAAATATTTAATTAGTCAATAAATAAAAAATTAGGGTGAAAGCATTTTTTATATCTAGTTCGGAATAAGTGTGACTATTTATTTAATCTATCATTCGTAACTTCTATTAAACCAAACAACGTAATAGTTAATTAAAAGGAAATCATCATTTGGCACAATAATTTCACTATCATCTACAAATAATCAAGATTTTTCAAATAGTTACTAAATTATTTTAAAAAATCCACAAAGGTAATTCCATCTAGGTCTTCCCAGGTTTTCGATCCATATTCTTTAACGAGAATAATCCATAACTTTAACATTTTATATTAATAACAGGAGAACCCTATAGTTTATTTTGTTCTTTAAGAATTAATACATTCAATTAAGCTAGCAGAGTGCTGAGGGCACCCCAAAAGAACCAACCCAACTTCCGTGAAACCTTCTCCTAAACAAAATACAAGTTATATAATTTAGAATCAAGTCAAAAATGGCTCATAATTTAAAGATTTAAACAAAAATGATCAGAGAATGCAAATCCTTTTGTAAAGATCCTACTCAAAGAGAACCCATAGATCGAAGGTTTTGAATGCCATCCCACTCCATATGTTTTGTAAATTCATACTTCAAATAAGCATACGGAGTTGAGACGAAATCCGATAAGACTCAGTTGCTCCTTCCAGACTTCTCTAATTTGATTTTGAACACCGCTCTGGTAGGTGATAAGTGATGATGTCTAATGACGTAATTTATTTTCATAATATTTACAATTGAAAATGTCGCTGAAATGTCGCTTACCGAAATGAATATTTGATCAAATGGAGGTTCCTAAGAGGACCATTGCTGAAATAAATATTTCTCAAATAAATAAACACCGTTTATGGTATATATGTCTCTAATCATTATGGCCACGGACCAGTCTATTTTTATATTAATGTAAAAATATTTACATTATTTTTTATTTCCAAAGTATTGCAATGCAAGACACTGATCTCACTCCCGTGTTTAAAAATTGTTTATCAATGTTTTTATGCAGGACTACCAAAGCGTTTACATGGGTTTCCATTGTTTTTATAACCTTTAAGTAAAACATACCAAACAGATTTGGCATGGTCACCCCTTGGGCTGGAGTGTATTACGGCATGTTAGAAGTGTTCCTTGGTTCTTAGAAACGTGGCAGCGTTAGAGTTTAAACTGCATTCACCTATACCATTTATTGGCACGGTTATACTTTGGGATATAAAAGGGTACCTTGATGCTCAGAGAAGCAGCGAGGATAAATTCAACTTGCCTCTGTGCATAATTGTTCACCTACACAACCTGTGACAAGGATATATTATAGCATGTTAGAAGGGTTCTTTGGTGCTTCGAAATGCGGCAGTGGTGGAGTTTAAACTACCTAGAGTCCCAGCACTTCACCTGTACAACCTGTGGGCCGGGGTTTATGTTGGGATATTAGAAGGGTACCTAGATACTCAGGAAAGTGGCGGCAGATAATTTAAACTTGCCTCGTTTCCATGAAGTTCACCTACACATCCTGTGGACCAGGGTGTATTATAGATTAGAAAGGTTCAACCCTGCATTTTTTTTTCATCATTCAATATTCATCGTCCGAATATAATATAAATTGCAACGAAATTCCAGACGATAATATTGTATGCAATGAAATTACTAACAATCATATTGCTTCACGATGATAGTAACCACAACGTTTCGTCTCACCATGATAATGTACACAACAATATGACCCCAACCTTTTTGTCCGCAACCTTTTTACCACAATCACTTAATAGTGAACCGCCATAGATGGTACACCATCCATGACAGGTCGCCTTACCGTTGCTTCATCAGTTTCTTGAAAAGCCAAAGCTAGTGTACCTACAGAGCTTTGTGTAATCCAATGTTAGCATAAAATTTTAGTGATCGACTTCACAAATCAATAAATACGGTTATCATAGACTTAAATAAGATCCATGTACATTCCCTCAACTCCAGACTGTTTTGACAGCTTGGCATTGATAATGATAAAGGCTTTTAACGTTTATTGTTACACACAGAAGTTGCATGGCATTCAAAATGGAAACTTCCTAAACTTTTTTTATTCTTTGTTGGACTCTAAAACTTGTCTATGTGATGATTTTTAAAAATAATAAAGGACAACATTGCTTTGAGATATAGTCACAAACTTCAATGAAAATAATTCGCAGTTGCAAGGAAATTATACAACATCATTTCTAAGTTATATCAATTATCTACTCCTCCTCTCTAAATGGAAGTTTTTCAAACGAAATTTAGTACGCAAAGAACTTTACCAGTTTCCAAGTCGCTGTGTATTGGATAAAGAAAATAACATATCAGAGTATCACCTTCAACTGTACTATACTTTCTTGGAAAGTTGCACATATACATGGTAGAACGATATCAGGATTTTTATAGGTAATAGTTCCAGACTTGATTGTCAATCCATTCTTTGAAGTGAGCAGTGAGAAAACAAGAGAGGTAGAGCAAGGTAAAGCTTTAAACCAAGTAGAGAAACGAGGACCCACGTGATGAGCAGCTGAAAAATGTCATGTTGCACAGTTTTTTTGTCCGGTAGAGTGACTGTTTAGTTACTGTTTGGATAGATAATTAGGAGGAGTTAATATGGTC
>NW_027292481.1:0-3464 GCF_016086655.4 Lepeophtheirus salmonis | reverse complement strand
GAGAGAGAGAGGAGAGAGGAGAGAGAGAGAGAGAGAGAAGGAAGAGGAGAGAGAGAGAGAGAGAGAAGAGAGAGAGGAGATTGAGAGAAAGGGAGATGAGAATTGAGAGAGATAATTTAGAGAGAGAGTTAATGGGAATATAGAGCATTATACAGAGAGAGGATGAAGAGAGAGAGTTCACAAGACCCAAATCAGGTATTTCACTGACCACAGAGAGGTGAGACACTGCAAGTGAACACCGCTTATCAGCAAGCCCTGTGAAAGAATCAATCCACTAAAGTTTTATAAAGCCTTTTTTTTTTTTACATCAGTCCCGATGTCACAAGGTTCTCATAGGAAACCATTTGCAGCCTAAAAACCCATTAACAGCAAGACATCTGGCACATGTAGAATCCAAAAACTCCCAGAGAGTCCAGGTGTTGTCTTCCACTGCGACAGGTCACCTGGGCGACCAGGAGAATCAGTGGCTAGTCAGAGAGGGGCACGGGGGACTGGAGATGGAAGTAAACTAATTTGCCAAGATGTCCACTTAAACTTAGTTTCATTTAAAGCAGGGAAGGAATCAATAATCACACTTGCCAGAGAGTGAAGAGCCACTTTAGTAGCTCAAAAGGAATGACACTGGACTTTTTATAGCCACTTCTGGAGGAAGGGAAAGTGGACAAGATGGAGAGACAGAGAGATCCAGAAGAAAAAGTGAGTCCACCAGGAGACAGACTTAATGTTCAGAGAGATTGCGAGAGGAAAAGAGAAGTGAGACAGAGGGAGAGAGAGAGAGGAGACTTTTGAAAATACAAAGAGAATAAAGTTTGTCCTACAGAGAAAGACGAGAGAGAGAGAGAGAGAGGAGGAGAGAATTAGAGGGAGACACTGCTTAGTGTTAGATCCATTCAGGTTTGGACACTGAGCTTAGTGTTAGAGCCAATGAGTACAGTAGAGTAGAGTACAGTACAGTAGAGTACAGTACAGTAGAGTACAGTAGTACAGTACAGTAGAGTACAGAACAGTAGAGTACAGTACAGTACAGTAGAGTACAGACAGTAGAGTACAGTAGAGTAGAGTAGAACAGTAGAGTACAGTAGAGTACAGTAGAGAGTACAGTACAGTAGAGTACAGTAGAGTACAGTACAGTAGAGTACAGTACAGTAGTAGTAGAGTACAGTAGAGTACAGTAGAGTACAGTAGAGTAGTAGTACAGTACAGTAGAGTACAGTACAGTACAGTAGAGTAGAGTAGAGTAGAGTACAGTAGAGTACAGTACAGTAGAGTAGAGTACAGTAGAGTACAGTAGAGTAGAGTACACTATAGTACAGTACAGTAGAGTACAGTAGCAGAGTACAGTACAGTTAGTACAGTAGTTAGAGTACAGTACAGAACAGTACAGTATAGAGTACAGTACAGTACAGTAGAGTACAGTAGAGTACAGTAGTAGTACAGTACAGTAGAGTAGAGTAGGGTACAGTAGAGTACAGTACAGTAGGTACAGTACAGTAGTACAGTAGTGTACAGTACAGAGTTCTAGGTAGAGTACAGTACAGTAGAGTAGAGTACAGTCACAGTAGAGTAGGTAGCAGTAGAGTACAGTAGTAGTACAGTACAGAGTCCAGTAGTAGAGTAGAGTAGTAGAGTACAGTAGAAGTAGTACAGAGTACAGTAGAGTAGAGTACAGTACAGTACAGTAGAGTAGTACAGTACAGTACAGAGTACAGTATACAGTACAGTAGAGTACAGTAGAGTACAGTACAGTAGAGTACAGTACAGTAGAGTAGTAGTACAGTAGAGTACAGTACAGTACAGTAGAGTACAGTAGAGTAGTAGTAGAGTAGAGTACAGTACAGTAGAGTAGAGTAGAGTACAGTACAGTAGAGTACAGTAGAGTACAGTAGTAGAGTACAGTACAGTACAGTAGAGTACAGTAGTACAGTAGAGTACAGTAGAGTACAGTAGAGTAGAGTACAGTAGAGTACAGTAGAGTAGTACAGTAGTAGTAGAGTACAGTAGAGTACAGTAGAGTACAGTAGAGTACAGTAGAGTACAGTAGAGTAGTAGTAGAGTACAGTACAGTACAGTACAGTACAGTACAGTACAGTACAGTAGAGTACAGTAGAGTACAGTACAGTACAGTACAGTAGTAGTAGAGTACAGTACAGTAGAGTACAGTAGAGTACAGTACAGTAGAGTAGAGTAGAGTAGAGTACAGTAGAGTACAGTAGAGTACAGTAGTAGTAGTAGTAGTACAGTAGAGTACAGTAGAGTACAGTAGAGTACAGTAGAGTACAGTAGAGTACAGTAGAGTAGAGTACAGTAGAGTACAGTAGAGACAGTAGTACAGTAGTACAGTAGAGTAGTATAGAACAGTAGAACAGTAGAACAGTAGTACAGTAGAAACAGTAGAAACAGTAGAACAGTAGAACAGTAGAACAGTAGAACAGTAGAACAGAACAGTAGTACAGTAGAACAGTAGAACAGTACAGTAGAACAGTAGAACAGTAGAACAGTAACAGTAGAACAGTAAGAGTAGAATAGTAGAACAGTAACAGTAGAACAGTAACAGTAGAACAGTAGAACAGTAGAACAGTAGAACAGTAGAACAGTAGAACAGTAGAGAGAACAGTAGAACAGTAGAACAGTAGAGAACAGTAGAAAAGTAGAGTAGAACAGTAGTAGAACAGTAGAACAGTAGAACAGTAGAACAGAACAGTAGAACAGTAGAACAGTAGACAGTAGAACAGTAGAACAGTAGAACAGTAGAACAGTAGAACAGTAGTATAAAAACAGTAGAACAGTAGAGAAACAGTAGAACAGAACAGAACAGTAGTATAAAAACAGTAGAACAGTAGAACAGTAGTATAAAAACAGTAGAACAGTAGTATAAAAACAGTAGAACAGTAGAACAGTAGAACAGTAGAACAGAACAGTAGAACAGTAGAACAGTAGAACAGTAGAGGACAGGACAGTAGAACAGTAGAACAGTAGAACAGTAGAACAGTAGAACAGTAGAACAGTAGAACAGTAGAACAGTAGAACAGTAGAACAGTAGAACAGTAGAACAGTAGAACAGTAGAACAGTAGAACAGTAGAACAGTAGAACAGTAGAACAGTAGAACAGTAGAACAGTAGAACAGTAGAACAGTAGAACAGTAGTACGGTAGAGAACAGTAGAACAGTAGAACAGTAGTATAAAAACAGTAGAACAGTAGTATAAAAACAGTAGAACAGTAGAACAGTAGAACAGTAGAACAGTAGTATAAAAACAGTAGAACAGTAGAACAGTAGAACAGTAGAACAGTAGAACAGTAGAACAGTAGAACAGTAGAACAGTAGAACAGTAGAACAGTAGAACAGTAGTACGGTAGAGAACAGTAGAACAGTAGAACAGTAGAACAGTAGAACAGTAGTACAGTAGAACAGTAGAACAGTAGAAGTAGAGTAGAACAGTAGAACAGTAGAACAGTAGACAGTAG
>NW_027292480.1:0-515 GCF_016086655.4 Lepeophtheirus salmonis | reverse complement strand
TACATTGTGACTGGTATTTATTTAATTATATATTATTAAACCATCTCTTCTTTGCATATAATTAAAGCAGTTATTTAAATAAATTATCAACATAGCAAAGCAAGCAAATTAGCTTAGACTATTTGTGTCTTCGGTAAAAGTCCTGTCATAAATTGAAAGTGAGACAAGAATCATGTTTTTTGCAGAAAGTGTTGAAGGTGGTCATCGAGGAGACGTGGTACAGACTCACTATTCTAATATAGTGGCTTTTAAAAGGAGGTACTACTTCGGTGATGATCGACAGGAATATTCGTTCTGGAGAGAGATTTCGACAAATGACATGGAGACATGTTTCGATAAATGCCCCTTTCAAAAGAATAAATTTTTAAGAATAAGAATACAATATTTCCCCTAATTAAAAAATATATCTTTAAGTTAGTGCTTAGACCTATGGGTGCAACAGAAATATTATCAATAACATTAAAAAAAAATGCTTGAATTAAAAATTTTATACCTTAAGGTTAGAGATCAATTTT
>NW_027292479.1:0-652 GCF_016086655.4 Lepeophtheirus salmonis | reverse complement strand
CAAATGATGAGAGAAGGTAATGAGCAGTTCCGTTTTTGTTTAACGAAAAACTTTCAACTGTTATTTCACGCGTACTAGGAATCATCATCCTCGAGCTACAGTGTACCTCTCTTCTATTTTAAAATCCCACGGGTTTTATGACTGTACTTACTTATGAAAAGATTATAATCATACTTTTTTTTCTATGGATAGATTTTCCAGACCTGTGTCCTCGAGAATAGATCAATTTCCCTTTAAAGGTTATCCATCAGCCACATTAAAGTCATACAAAGTGATAGACACTAAAATATCTGACCATTGTGGTTTATTTATTGAAATGAACACATTTTAAGGAGAGCAACAATTACAGGTCTTTGGAAGCTTAATTATTTACTACTGAAGGACATTGAAGTGAATGATAGAATAATTGTGAAGATTGAAAATGCAAATCATAGTGTTAAGAATGGTAGTGACGTTTTTACTGCATTGAAAAAAATGTTTATCCAAATAAAAGGTGTTTGTCGACAAGCAGGTGCAAGACGTGCCAAGAAAAGAAGCAGACAACTGAATGAAATAGAAAATGTAAAAAAAAATTAATACCTGAAAATGTTAAAAAGTATATGCTGGGCCAACTTTATCAATAAGCAAACCTTTTTCATAGAGTTAAATTGAT
>NW_027292478.1:0-1637 GCF_016086655.4 Lepeophtheirus salmonis | reverse complement strand
TAAAAATGCTATTTAAAATTAAAAATATCACTTTTAAAAAAATATAGTAATGAAATATGTAAAAGCACGATTCAGTTAACGGAAAGTATTTTATTATTAATCAATTAATGTACTTTTATATATTACTTTAAATTTCCTAGCTTTAAATTTTAATATTTACATTTTTGGTGGGGGCTTGGGAATTTAAGAATATTGTATAATTATTGTTTCTTAAGAGGTGGCCAATGGAGACTAAATCAATTATATGCTACTGATCGTCTAAACATCCATATTTTATCATGTTGGTTGAGGCAAGTCCGTCTTCTTAAAAGTTGTCCCAATCTCTATTACAACTCCGAGTATCTTCATGAAGATCCCACCCTTGAGAAACGTTTATGATTAAAGAGGAGAAACCCCCTAACTCCCAACCCATTCCTAAAAGTAAATTATCCAAAATTAAGAGGAAAAAGAAAAGGAGTTTACAATGTTCATATCAATAAAAACATTATTTAAGCAAAGTCAATCAAAGGCAAAAAGCATCCAGTAATGGAAGGTTCTGTCATCTGCCATATCAAGAAAATAATGAATAAAACGATAGAAAAGTATTAGGCAAAATTTAAACTATTAGATGACTTATTTTGAACTATCCACGTCATTAATATATAAAATGATAATTTCCACTTGTAACACAAATCAAAAAATATATATAGGAATGAAGATTGCTATTCAAAGTCAATATTGGAGTTAATCATGAAGTGTTTGATCATTGTAGCTCTTGTCCTGGTTGGAATATCTATTTCCGAGTCTTCCACGCTTTCCAGGGATTCCGTTCCTATAAGGTATCTTAAATAACTGGATTAAATTAGAGCTATATTTTCTTTTTCTCTCTTGGGAAACCAGGGAATCATTTTCAACTTTATATCGAGGAGCTTGGCTTGAGAAGAAAGAAAAACGAAACAATGTTAAAAAATACTTAATGCTGTACGGTGTGTCCGGTCCAGATAGTCAATCATATGCAAGAGGTCCAATTACTATGGAATGTATTCGAGTGACTGAAGAGGGTTACAAAGTCACAGGAATACGTAATGTTTCAAAATCCTGGTTTTTATTTTTTATGTTGATATTTCTTCATTTTAGAGCCCAATGGAGTTGCCTATAATACAACTATAACATACAATAAGGAAGCAAAAAGACCATATCAATCTCTAGGACAGGATTATGAATTTGACGCAGAGGTTTACAAGGATAAATATTCACGAAATGTAATGCGTTTCAATGCTTACAGCAAAGCAAATGGCTCTCTAGTTTTCTACACTCTTCGGGAATTTATAAAGGGTGGAGAGATGAGATATAGTCATACAAATGTTGAAAATGGAGTTACTGCTTTCACCGTTTACACAAAATGGGAATAATCAATATTATCGAGAAAGAATCCATTTGTAAATGTTACATTTCGTTTTAATAAAGAACATACATTATAATTACTGGTGTATTATTTGTGTAAATAGCTATATCGCTTATAACTTTAATATATTCAAGTAAATTCTGGCTTTTTGACTAAATAGTTACATTGTTAAAATTCTGATTAAATATTATGAAGGGCGTCAATGACAATCCAATCGTCCGCACAAAAGAAAATCAAAAAAATGTATCTCTTA
>NW_027292477.1:0-1658 GCF_016086655.4 Lepeophtheirus salmonis | reverse complement strand
CAAAACATAACAACGATGGCGTCCACAAAGTAATTAATAGTTATTAGTTATTACTTATTATCTTACCAAACACGTTGCAAGTGTTTTTGCTTTATTTCAATAAACCCATGTTGCACGCGTATTTGAATTCATGTTTGCGCGTGCCCGGTCCTGCCTACAGGAGTCCTTGATACACTACATCGTGTATACACGTTCGATGCTTTATGCACATGCCTGCAATAGTTAATCAATACGCGTAAATTGTTATTTCTCAGATAAAAAATATGTTCATGAGACACATCATGCACACACATCATATACAGTGCACCCCATGACTGTTTTTCGTACAGACAGACGACAGACAAACTTTGCTTTACTAATATCGATTGAAATACATTTTTGTTATTTGGTTATACACTTTTAAAACAATTTATACCAAAGATAGGTGAGAATGCTTACTTCAGTGGAAGATGAACTATTACATTATGAACAAAAAGTAGAAAAAGAAACTGCAACAACCGTTTTTCCTTTTCTAATTTTTAAAGATAGTTTATTCATTAGAAAAATGACATCTTTACTCATTAGCAACTAAACATTGTTGAATTAACATATTGTTTGACCTTCCCAAGGTTCTTTATAATTAAAACTATAAAAACACCGGGGAAAATACCCGCTTTTAACCAAGCTCAAAGCATAATTATTCGTATATACTCCGTCCCAAAAAATAACCAAATCCCATCCCAAATTATAGATTGTATTGATTCTAAGTCACTTCTCAGGGATGATTATGCAGTACTCTGTTAATCTTTATATATTATCTTCTTTTTTCTTTTTCTTTTTGATTTTTCCGTATGATAGTACTATAAAGAAACTTTACATAGTAGGCACAATATGTATTTCTTAAAGAGTTCCTCTGTTTCTTCTTCTTCTGACGACGACGTCTTCTTTCATTCCCGTTCGAGTTCGCAGGCGCACAGGCATACACACCTATAACAAGGGATGTATGCTGTAAGTATGGGATAAAGCCGCAATGATTGTATTTCAAATAATATTATATATTTATTCATTTCCATCAGTCATTTTAAAAAGAAAACTCAATAAAGAAAGATTGATATATCTGGCATTCATCTCGTATATATGTCTTGTCAATAACACAAAAGCAAGCCAGGAAATAGTTTTCCCAAAATAGAGTCTGGACTCTATTCGTATTCTTGGACGAATGATCGTTAATTTCTATCCAGAAATTAATGGATATAACACCAATATGCGGTACATTTGATCCATATATTTTAAATAAACATTGAATGTTCATTTTTTAAGATTTATTCAAAAACACAAAAGCAGATACAATCCTTTTGAATATATATAGCCTTCATTGGCACCTATAGCAGTATGGTATTTGGGTACTGAACCGCACGTCAGACCCCGATCTAAATTATTAGATTCCAGGACGTTGGAGTCGATCAGAGACTTCTTAATGGTGTGAAGACGTTTGTTGACCTTTGACTCAAGGTAGCTCCTGACAAAATAATACATTGGATTCCGGTCGAGGAAGATAATAGACCTAAAAACACTGGAAAACCAGTTGTGGCAGTGCTCTTGGAGGCAATCATGGGCTCCTTCATTTCCAAAAGGACCTTCCTCGATTCTGCAATTCCCCTCTCATATTTGAGACCTCG
>NW_027292476.1:0-1045 GCF_016086655.4 Lepeophtheirus salmonis | reverse complement strand
CACAGTTTCGTTTTAGTGATAGTTTCGTCTTTTTCAGAGTTTTCGTCATGATTTTTGTCTGTTTTCTTCATGATTTTTGTCAGAATTTTTTCTTTGTCAGAATTTCCTCTGCATTCGAAACAATTTTTTTAGTTTGATTTAAATTTTCTTAGTAATAAATAACGTTTGAAAAATAAGGCTTTAAAGTACAAAAAAATATGTCAATATGACCCAGGGTAAGTTCATAACCCACAACCAAATCATTATAATTGGCAAAGGAAACCCTTATTTGAGAATCTATTTACTTTTTCTACCCACAAGCTGTGCAATACACCAGCGGGGCACTTAATGGACTCATAATCCAACGCCAATTCACTGTTTTCTTATACGACTTCTAAAGTCTAACCAAATTTTTTAATTATATGATCCATTTGACTTCCTACTGGGTTTGCAAACGTGGTCACAGGTGCTTCCGGAAGGGGTGTAGCCCTCTCCAAATTAAGGATTTTATGTATTTTATTAGAAATTTATTTTTGTTATTCTGGCAAATTATGAAGGAGAGCAAAAATTTAATACACTCTGAGCACCCATGGATTTTTGAAATTTTTCAAAAAATTTAATTCACTATTTGCAACTATGGATTTTTGAAATTTTTCGAAAAATTTAATATTTGAAATTTAACTGCCTAAAACTAAATTTGATGTGAGTAGCTATTAATTTTTGATCTTTTTTTTCCCAAAAAATTTGATTTTTTGCGTAATAGCTTTGGGATTTTTGAATTTTTTTCAAAAAATTTTAATTTTTGGATTTTTTTTTCCAAAAAATTCCAAAAACAAACCCCCTCAAAATATAACCCTGCGGACCCCCGGGATGATCATCAAGAATGGTGGGATCTGGCCTAGCAACGTTTAAGAGCCAAATAGCATTTGTTGAAGTTAAAAAGTAAAATATTCAAAATTTGTTAAATTTTAGTACAGGTTGTGAATCATTCACTAATCTGCGATGAAAAATATATTTTTTTACAGACATTCTCATTTTTTGTGGACAATGTTCCTTTTTATTTGTA
>NW_027292475.1:0-941 GCF_016086655.4 Lepeophtheirus salmonis | reverse complement strand
TTAGTTTGCTCACGCCCCAAGGTTACTATGCAGGCTTTAATCAACAGCCCTTAGAAGTAATAATGCTATGATGAAACTCTACCTGTATAATTGACATTAGATTCTCACATTTTTGGGTTAGTATTTTTATAAGTCATTTCATTTTCAGTGAGTGAGAACCTTCAAAAGGTAGCTTTCAAAAATTTATGACGATCTGCTCTTTAGTTTTGAGTCATTGTCCCAAGTGTAATGCTACTTTTTTTATTTCTATAACAATGGATTAAAAACAATTTCGTGGTTCTTAATTGGAAAAAATACCGTTCATGGCTTAAAAAGTGTAATGGAGACTCCATTTCATAAACCGAAAAAACAATAATTTAAAAAAAAGGCAATTTGAACGAAAAAAAAACAGTGTTTCTAAATCAATAAATAAAGAATATACTATTATTTCAATAAATATTTATCCCTTTTTTTAATAAATAAAATAAAAATGTAAATTTTTTATGTCGAAATATGATTTGCATATTATAATAGTTTATTATTTTTTTGAAAAAAAAAAAAATCACTATAGGTTTCATATTTATTGTTTAATATCTTTTAATTCTTAACTTTTAAGTTCTATCTTATTGAATTAATTAATGAAAAAGGATTTTGTTATTCAGTATAATTATTAGAAATCTTTTTAATTTCTTATATTACCAGTATTCTTATTATACCAAAAAACAACAACTATAATATATAAACAAACTATGAGCCCCCATGATGACTTCGCCCTCAATTATGATGCAATTTATGAATTTTTTTTATAACAAAAATAACAGCTATTCAAAAATATATTACAGACAGTAAGGGTATGAATTTATAGAGTGGAGTTTATATAATGGTATTTTTTTTAATCAAAGAAAATAATAGTAATAAAACAAAAGACTGTGGATTGCCTAAAGTTATGTCACAAAGGATTA
>NW_027292474.1:0-966 GCF_016086655.4 Lepeophtheirus salmonis | reverse complement strand
GCAAGGGTTTGTCCATCCTTCCTTTTCTTACACCAATTCTCAATGGTCCTGAGAGGAATCTGTAACCTTTGAGCAACGTCTCTCTGGCTTGATCCACTCTCTATCATGCCAACAGCCTTGGCCCTGGTCTCCAAAGAGTGCTTTCTCACCATTTCGGATATTGAATTTCAACTAATCGGAAGTGGTGTAAAGGGAAGTCCCAGTAGCTACTAATCTGAGCTCCAAGCATTTGCGTTGACATCGTCATTCTACTCGACAAAAGCATATAGTTATGTAAGAAAGACCTTTGACTTATGCATACCATACAAAGAGTTTCGGAATACTTTTTTCACCCCAGTGATCGCCACCAGAAGTCTTTGTTTTATTGGACACATGCCATAGTATAAAATAAGTTAGGAATACGTTTGCATCTATCAAAGTTACGGTGGATAAAGATGGTAGAAAGGTCGAATGGAGGTTTCTCGAAGAGTTGGAAAATATATTTAAAAAAAAATGATAACCATGTATTTTTTAACTTTTTATTAGGTAAACTGGGCTACTCAACTTCTCAGCTCGTCTGTAGGAAAGAAGGTTTGGCTGGTACAGAGAACTAAGAGGAGGTATCTACTACATCAGCGTGAGACAGATCCTGGAAGCAGAGAAAAAGATTCGTATTCTGAGTCTTGTCAAATTCTCAGGTAAATAAGATATTTGTTAATAGTAAGCTTCTTTATTTAGGTATTACTTATTTTTACAATATAATAATATCATTACAATATTTTACTTTTTTAAATTTTCAGGTATAACTACTTTCAGAAATTAAAGCTCTGCTGGATGAAGACCTGGTAAAAGCTGAGCTCATTTTGACTAACTAGTAACCAGATGCCCTCCAGGAATAAGCTTCCAAGGGAGAGAGTAATGCTCTCTACTTTATTGTTTATTAATATTAGTTTTTCTTTGAAGAAGAAGATCAGCTGTACATCATGC
>NW_027292473.1:0-1178 GCF_016086655.4 Lepeophtheirus salmonis | reverse complement strand
TTTTGAACAAATTGTGTAAAAAAGTAATGAATATTACTGGTAAAAAAGAAATTAAAAAATACAAACATTACCAAAAACAAAAATTATAAAGAGAATATTTTATTCCACAAATAACCATGGATAACTTGTTCAAATAATTAAAAAGTATTGCATTATTAAAATTTGATATGTCTCTGAAAATTGATCATGTCAAAATAATAAACAGTAAATAATGTTAAGAAAAGGTATATTTGTTATAGAAACATGTATTTGAAATAGATTTTTTTTTTTTAAATCCCATAATCTTGTTGGGAGGGGTTAGGGGAGTTACAACCTTTCAACGCCAAATCAAACAAATGCTAATGAAAATAATTACTTCACTTGTAAACCTACAATTATATTTTTCATATTTTTGTAAATTTAAATGTTTCTCTAATTAATTAAAAGTTTTTTTGTGAATCGATTTCTAATAACTAATGCTGGATGGTTACCCTAGTTTAAATATATTAATAAAAGTTTGTAAACATTATGCTACGAAATTCATCGTTTTATGATTATTTCTGGCTAATTTATTTTTATCTCTTCAAGAAAAAAAATTCAGCTATGAAAAATAGAAAATAAACACTGTTTATGATATAACTAGAATAGTGCAAGGGGTTGGGTTTTTGAATTTTTAATTAAAATGATATTTATTTTGTCATAATTTTGTAAATTTAAAATGTTTCTCTAATGAATTAAAGTTTTTCTCTGAGTAATTTTCTAATAACTCCAATGCGGGATACTACTCCAGTTTAAATATATATTTTTTTAATTTGAAGACTTTAAAAATGGCTTGGGCCTAATTTTTATAATTGTTATATTACACAAAGTCATTGTATCTATTCATACCTCGTGAAGGCAAAGGGTCAACTGTCCTCTGGTGAATTGCAATAAATTGCACCCCAAAATGTAAACCCCAAATGTAAAAATTGCTTTTTTTTTTTCCCGATTAAATCCATATTATTTGCAAAAAATTCATAGAAAACCTTGTATTCCTAAGGCAACAAAATATTTTTTGTTTTGTGAGAAACTACCAAATCGACATTTGCAAAGGCAATTGTAAATTAAATTTATTTTTGAACAAATTGGGCAAAAAAAAGTAACTTTTAGTTTTAATTAACATAGGTGAGGAGAAACACAAACCTTTCAATATTTATTTA
>NW_027292472.1:0-931 GCF_016086655.4 Lepeophtheirus salmonis | reverse complement strand
GACAAATATAATTGTAGGTTAACAAGTGAAGTAATAACTGTTATAAGCATTTGTTTTAAGTGGCGTTAAAAGGCTGTAGCTCCCCTCACCACGAAATTAAGGAGTTTTTGTAATTTTTTTTTTTTTTTTTTTAAACTCCAAAAACACTTTAAACATTATTAACATAGCTAATTCAATAATATACAACTTATTCTGTTTTTAAATCGAAATTCTTTGGACTATAAATTATCCAAAGTTCTACAAGTTGCAAAACTTTAAAAATATGTTTTAAACAATAAATTATCAATATATCAATTTTTAATAGTTCCATACTTTTATTAAATTTTTACACATTTTAAACAAAAAGCCTTTTTAACCAATAACCAAAAAAAATGATTAATATTAACATGGTTCAATTTTTATTTATTATTATGCTGTACTGTTTATTATTTTGACAAAATCTATTTTTGAGAGATTTATCTATTTTAGTCAGTTTTTGTGAAGTGCATTTAATACGCATATTGAATTTTCAAATAGGTTATAACAAGAAAAAAACATTAAACATTTTGATATTATATTATTAATTGAAAGGATAAAATTAAGTGTTATGTATAATTTACTCGTATTAGTTCAAAATGCCCTTCACAATATTTAACAAAAGTCTAAAAAATTTAGACAATCTCTTATGATTGTTAAATTTAAATTAGGTATATTAAAATATCTTAAAGGCATAAAAAATGGTTCGTTTTTCGATGCAAATATAATATTTAATATAGCAAAGTAATAGCAGTCTGAAAAATTCACTTATATGTTTCTAAAACTGATTCCAGTCCATTTATTAACATGCTGTACGGTTCATTTTATGGATATTTTTGAGAGATATGTAAATTATAATAATTCAATAGTTTTTATTAAATTTTTGCATAACTTCAAAAATAAACTTTGTAAACCA
>NW_027292471.1:0-474 GCF_016086655.4 Lepeophtheirus salmonis | reverse complement strand
ACCAAATACAAGTACCAACATGTTAAGATTGTCTCCCCCAGAATCCATTTTGTTTTGTGTTCATCAAATGATTTGCACTACAGAGGCATGCTTTCACAAACAGAGTCTTTTGAATGGCGAGATTTAGACTGGAATATGGAAAGAGGAAACGAAGCAGTGGTTTTGCACGTGATACAAGTGGTAACGAAGTTATCGATGTCGTCATCAATGCCAGGCCACCATATCCTGTTACAATTAAGAGCCTTCATTTTCACCACACCTCGATGAGACAAATGAACCATGACGGAATTGTCCAAAAGGCATCATCATCAAATGGCGTCTAACAGGAATTACAAAGAAATGAGCAAATGCGGGCTTGAGACGAAGCCTCGTCACATAATCATCCAAGAGCTCAAATGGTGCTTGCTTCAATTCATAAAACCTGTAACTCTCAAACAGGATTGACACAACAGGGCGTAAGAGAGCAGTGTAGGC
>NW_027292470.1:0-835 GCF_016086655.4 Lepeophtheirus salmonis | reverse complement strand
TAATGGCAAAAGTGAATAAATTTTAGTGAGATAAATCGACATATCCAGGTTTAATCTGATAGATAATAAATATCCGATACTTCCATATTAGGCCAAAAAGGTCTGCTGAAGTTATAATATTTATTAAATAGTGACTGCAAATATTTGAACTCAATATTAACTTTGATTAGTGAATAGCAGAGCCCTATAAGTTCTTATAGGGCTCTGGTGAATAGCAGGAGACATTTTTAAAAGAGTAGTTAAGAAGGGAGCCACTCAACATGAGCTCTCTCTTTAACATCTTCCAATTGAACCAAGGATTGGAAATTCCTCTTTGTGAATGACTTAAGCAAAGTTCTTAGGCCCAGTCCGGTACAAAGACAGTCCCTCCATCCTTGGAGGCGCAAAAAAGTGAGCTCCGAATTTGGCCAACCAATCTCTTCTTACGACTTTCACAGGGTTCAAATACATATTTACTCCATTCTGCAGATTCTTGAAGTAAGAATAATCTATCCTCCTTCCCACCAGGAATTATATTGGTGCTTTAAAAGAGATTTGTTCCACTTCATGAGGATGCAGCACCAACAAAGGGCTGCTGTGATATGATCGATCTCCATTGCGCAGAATACTCTGCCCCTGATATCATCAGACTCCTGATGTACCCAAAAAGTACCTTCTACACCATCATCAAGAGGTACAAAACAAGGGTATGTCCAGCATGTTCAAGCACAGTCACAAGAATAACAGAAAGAGGACCCCATATTCCTGGCTGGGCTCAAGAGGTCCATCAATGAGAACTTAAGGTACAAGGACTATGTCCTAAGGGTGAGACACCTGTTAAAAGATTCAATGAAGC
>NW_027292469.1:0-218 GCF_016086655.4 Lepeophtheirus salmonis | reverse complement strand
GTCACTGAAGTGTTTTTATACGCGCATGTCATATCACAGCAGCCCTTTGTTGGTGCTGCATCCTCATGAAGTGGAATTATGTTATGTTTTATATCGTAAAGTTATAATTACACCATACATAACCTCTCCAGATAAAATAGCTATAGACATTCCTGTTGTTTCTCTTAACAGCCATAAACTTGGTCCAAATTAATCTCCACTGGTCTGTAGAACAATTT
>NW_027292468.1:0-540 GCF_016086655.4 Lepeophtheirus salmonis | reverse complement strand
TTAAATTGGAAGATGTTAAAGAGAGACCCCTTCTTAGCTACTCTTTTAAAAATGTCTCCTGCTATTCACCAGAGCCCTATAAGAACTTATAGGGCTCTGCTATTCACTAATCAAAGTTAATATTGAGTTCAAATATTTGCAGTCACTATTTAATAAATATTATAACTTCAGCAGACCTTTTTGGCCTAATATGGAAGTATCGGATATCTATTATCTATTATGATCAAGGACAATATTTCAGATTAAACCTGGATATGTCGATTTGTCAAATTTTGCGCAAAAAGTGAGCTCCGAATTTGGCCAACCAATCTCTTCTTACGACTTTCACAGGGTTCAAATAGATATTTACTCCATTCTGCAGATTCTTGAAGTAAGAATAATCTATCCTCCTTCTCACCAGGAATTAGATTGGTGTTTCAAAAGAGATTTGAGACGTTAGCTCGACTATTTCTACCACAGGGGTTCTTCTTCAGAGCAGATGTAGTTAGGGGTCGAGTAGACACTTTTTCCCCTATCCCATACTATCCCTCCATAAAGACT
>NW_027292467.1:0-3145 GCF_016086655.4 Lepeophtheirus salmonis | reverse complement strand
ACAAAATTAAATTAAATTTTAAATTTCATTTTTAGAAAATTACAAAAATGAATATTAACAAGGTGATCATATAAAGTATATCTTCTCATTGGGCACAAACTTATGAGTAAAACTTGGTACAAATTAGGTCAACCACATCTGAAAAGTGTTAGTCAAGATGACTTTCAAACTCAAAAAATCAGTTTTTATCAAAATTGAAAACGGACTCATCTTTACCAATAAAACTCGTAATCCGAGGTATTACCTATGTATCAATTTTTTCTTGTTTAATAAGTTATGATCATTTGTATTAAATAATAGCCTTACAAAAATCTATTTATATATAGATATATTATAAATAAAATATATGTTATCTCATTTAAAACGTTTACTACCTACTGGTAATGTTTACATAATAGTATCTTTTTTGTGTTACAGTTTTTCTTTTTTTAACAGTTCTAGGAAAATTACCAATATGGAAAATTACCCCTCATTTATTGAACATTTTAGTTTGGATAATACTGCAATACATGTCCATATACTAACAAGTTTTATAAAGGTCAAATATTGAAAATTATTTTTTTGGTGAATTTGAAGACGGCAAAATAGATTAAAATGTATTGTAATTTTTTTGACCTAAATCAAGCGCTAGACTTTTTGTACAGTGTTTTTTTAACTTTTTTGATGTTATCATTATTGATTCATTTTTGAGAAGGGAAAATGTAAGTTAGGGTGATCATGAATGGAAAAGAGTAAGACTGATGATTGGTTGGGAGTTAAAAGTGTAAGTTCTTGTTATTCACTGAATATAATTCAAGATCTACATTTATTCTAGATAAGGAATCAGAATTTGTATATATTGCTTCCTCGTCTTCTCATTGCTGCATGTAGCTAATCCGGATAATAAAAGGTTTTGACAGTGAAGCTGCTCTTCTGCCAAACATTTTTCAAAAAGCCATCCTAATCACTTTAATTTTCGATTTTTGTCTTTCTTTTACATACTGACTCGAGTATGCACTTGAGTCATTTTGCTCGTAGACTTGGACTTAACTTGAACTCGTTACAATAAGGACTTGGACTTGACTTGATCTCAGAATATTGGATTCAAATGCAGCTTTTGGATCATAAAGTAGTAGTGAAGTTGATGCATTGAGAGAGGAACAAATAAAATTTGTTTAGATTGAAAAAAGGAATAGTTAAGTGGATTAAGAGCATATAAAATGAACAAAGTATAGCAAAAGACTAACAGAACTCTTCCTAGACTTCTTAAGAGAGAATTGATTTTTTTCATATATGACTCCGGACTTCCTGATGACTATGCAATAAAGGTTTTTACAAGTGAATCGGTCAGAGCAAGAGTTATATTTAAGTAGAACTTGTACGAGACTAGTCTGAGTTTATGTGCTTATAAACTGGATACAAGTCCTATTCCAAACCATTAAGAGTGAGAGTTCTAACCCAACCCCTTCTTTCTTGAAGCTGCTTGTGACCATGACCAAAAGCATACCTAAAGACTCGAAAACACAAGGAACATTATTTTTTCTGAGAAATTTGTATGCCTACCAGTTAAATTTGTTCAATACTACTGTTATAAATTATAATACTATTATAATGGGAATTTTTTTAAGTGCGTGACGCCGGCTTAAGCAAAGGATAAGAGGTAAAATTTGATACATTAAATCTGTTATTCGAATGACAATTCTAGAATAGTTCTTAAAGGCCATTTGGTAGTGAAATGAAATATGTTGATTGATGGAGATAGGCTATCAATATTGATCCTGAGAAATCGGTGAAAGATAATGGATTATACTTTTTCCTTGATCGTTTGATCTTTTGGTGGAGAATTATACTCCTATTTTGCAAAACATGAAGACAACAACACACTGATCAACTACTTCATTAAAGTATTATTATAATTAAATAAACAAAGAATTAGAATCATATATTGATCTGGGGGCCTGACTGAATAAAAAGGAGTAAATGAATTTTAGATTGATGTTCTTGCATTGGTAAATACTGTTTCATTTCCTTTTAAAACTAGATTATCGATATTTATATGTACATTAAAATATTATTGAAAAATTACGAACTATTTTCCATACAACTTTTTATACATAAATAAGTCGGAATTTTTTTTTCTACACATTAAATAAGCTTCTGACAGCTGATTTTTGAGGTATTTTATTGTGAAAATACTCGTCCGATTAAAGATTATCCAGTTTGAATTGAAGTTTTAATTAAATTTGAATTATACATATATAAAAAATGAAAAATATTTTAATTTGCTCAAGTGAACCCTCATATTGTTACAACATCTAAAAACACGCTTCTAAAAATTTTATTTTTCAAAATTGTTCCCAAAACTTTTTATATTTCTTTATATCTATCTATAAAAATGTTGAGAGTTTAACGAAAATTTATGGTAACATTTAAAAAAAAAAAGATGTTTTATGTCAATTTTTTAATTAATTTTGACGCTACAAAAACGAGCTACAATAAGTCGCTAACTTACTAAAGTTTAAGAAATTTTCATAAAATAAAGAGTGCATTTTTGCAATATAACAGCAATATTTTTTCTCAAATTAAATAATTTTGCCCAAAAAAATACAAATACGTTCATAATATTTAGATTTGTTAATATTTTTTATCCAACCTTAGAGATGTTTCAGTATTATTATCGTACCACACTCTAAACTTTACAAAAATTTATAAAATTCTAAGTTGTGGTCGACTTTTTATAACTTTTTTTTTGTACACAATATAAAATTGTTAAGAAATGATCAAATTCCTTTCAAAGATCCCTATAAAATGTATTTTTATTTCTAAAAAAATAAAAATGTCAATGTAAATATCAAATTGTATAAAACAGCTTTCAAATGTATTGCGAACAATTTTGACATTTAAATTCATGCATATACGATTAAATGAAAAGGGATACAAGTAGAAGTTATATTTTAAGGACAATAATCCAAAAAAAGTTGTCCCCTCGTAATTGTATTTTTATGATTTATTTTGGAAATAGTCCGAATATACCAGGTCGATTGAAATATGAATACTACTTATTCAATAACTAATGAGGGTTAAGGGATTGAAATTAATTCATATTTATATATATTGAAGAACAACCCATTAGTTGTAAAAAAAAACTGAGCTCTTGAGTGTACGT
>NW_027292466.1:0-710 GCF_016086655.4 Lepeophtheirus salmonis | reverse complement strand
TGAAATACCACTTCATTTGGTATGGCTCACGGCATGGTGTATCGATGAATCTCACGCGAATAATCAGATTATCTACGGATAAATTCATTAAGGAAAAAAAGAGGCATCAATGGAACTTATAGTAAACTTGATAACGTTATTTTATGCAGATCACCTTTAATAAGAACGTTAACCTCAAAGAGTTTTGGTTACAGAATTACATATAATTGTTTCTAGAAAATATTTTGGAATAACGTTAAGTGACGCTAAATCATGCCACGAAAGTGATCTTGTAAATCTGGAGTGATGAATGCCGTAATTAATTTCATTTTCTTTCTTCCATATTTCAGGGATATTTTCACTTGCACCTGTATTCGGGAGTGCTCTCATATATTGTAAGACGGGGAGTGGAGTGCTTAATGGATGATGTACTATTAACAATGCTTGAGGCTGTTTCTACAGGGCTAGAATTTCTCGTTGTCCTTGAGTGAGATTTGGATTCTGAATCATAATTCTGATCATCTACAAAAAACAAAAAAACATGACTTGTTCTCACACATTTTGTTACATGTGCTGTTTCGGAATCTACACTCGGAGCGGTGGTGGTTGTCTCTTCTGCAACTGAAACATCTACCATGTAAATCTTGCATTAGTCTAGGAACTGTCTTTTTAATGCTATTGACCTTTTGTCCTTTCTTGTAGGCTGACAAGGCATTAATATTAATGTAAAC
>NW_027292465.1:0-762 GCF_016086655.4 Lepeophtheirus salmonis | reverse complement strand
CTGGATTCAGGACCTATAGAACAAAAAGGAGAAAAGAGTACCTATTTGTACCAAACACTATTGATGGTTTTAGTCTTTAGTAATATCAGTTATGTATTAAAGTAGAATGTAAAATAGACCGTCGCCAAACTATGAATAAAAAGGGAGTCGTGAAGGAGTATGTATAGGGTATATTCTCGAGATATGAACAGTTAAATACTAAAAGGTAAAAGGATTGCGTACGTATATTAGATAAAACTAAGTACATTTATAAAACAAGAAAATCAAAAACCGGGATAATCATCCCACCCATCTAATCAGGGTAACAAATAAAATACGTGACATCAGTCCCCAATCAAGACGACATTCGAGGGCAAAGTTGATTAAGGTATCTTCTCCAGACATCATCTTGACATATCATAGAGTTACTCCCATTGGTTTAACTAGAATCCCTAGAACCCACTTTGGTTTCCTCCATCTGTAACATCAGACTTTGACTGACTTTCATATAAGTCAAGAATTTCTTTTGTGAGAGACAAGGCTGGTTTTTGGAATTAGGCAACAGTCCATGAAAGCGAGTACGTAAAGGACGAGAAAGTAAAAGATCTGTGGGTGTTTTTTCACATTCCAAATACCCAAATTGTAGCTCTTCAATTGACAATGATTGATTTTTTTCGAAGGAGGTTTTTGATAATACCTACGACTCTCTCAGCCAAACCATTTGAGTGAGGGTGATACGGAGGAGACAAAAATAAGGTTACCTTCCAATCAGAATTTTTGTCT
>NW_027292464.1:0-521 GCF_016086655.4 Lepeophtheirus salmonis | reverse complement strand
TATGGTCCAACGTCTACCTAGATTGAAGGCTCGCTGAGCTCCATGATGCATGTGTGAGAATGGAACTTCTGGAAAACATTGAGGAAATAAAAGGAAAGAAAATGCCTGAGCTGATAGTAATAATTCCTAACCATCTTTCTGAATGTGGATGTAACCCTAAGGACTTTGATTTTGCAACCTCTGGTCCTGCGGTACCTTGTACCAAAGATAAAGAGCTGTCTCCAACGACTGTGAGACATTAAGGGGTATGCCAACCTCCCCTTTTGACATGAGTGGTACTCGTAGAGACCACCGATGGACGTCCTGGATGGACGAATTCAATATCTACGCTTCACTGTATGGGAAGATGTCAGCTGAGAGAAGAAAGCATTATTGCTGCATTGTTCTGGAGTGGACGTGCAGCAATGGTTAAAGACCCTTAGCGTGTCTCTGGAGCTGGAGGAAAATGAATTTCAAGGAGCGACAAGAGTAATGTCTAAGGCACTTTCTACTACCAAGGCAGGATTGTATATCCCTAACAA
>NW_027292463.1:0-737 GCF_016086655.4 Lepeophtheirus salmonis | reverse complement strand
GATTTAATGAGTATAAATCCTATCGGTAATATTTCTCAAGTAACAACTTATCATACAGCTCATTAATGGTTAACACCTCATCTTCTCCAAGCATTTTTAGTTCCAAGGCTTCCTGACACTCGTTTTCGAGCTCGAGTTGTAGGCCACTAGCAGATGCTGGGGTGGGTCTAGGAAGAGGCAGAGGAGAAGAGAGTAGGAGCGAAAGGTTTGGCCACACTCAAGACACAGAATCATTTTCAGTCTCCTGAAAAGTTAAGTAATTCAATTAAGAACATATGTCAATCCTTGAATTCATTAGAACATTGACTTGACTTGACTTATTTTGTGATTTAAACATAGGAATAAAGTCATATGATTTTTGTTTTCTAAGAGCATTGTGCTAGAAAAATAAACTAAAAGAAAAATGGTTTTATTGAATAGAATAAAGGTTATAAAGTTTGTCTGGAAATTGTAGCATATAAGGTTGCCAAATAAAAGTTTATTTTTAACTAAAATATCTTTCATTTTCTGAATATATATATTTTTTTTGTTTCTTCTTTCTTTTATTCCATTTTTTCATCAAACTTCAATGCTGAGTTTTTTTATGAAAATGCCACAAAACAATGCTTTTAGAATTTAGTAATCTAAATTTCCAAAACTTAATATTACATAATTTTTGCAATAATTGCAACAATGTAGTTGTTATCGAGTGTTATTTTATCGACATCCTAAATGTCATCACTTTTTGATTTAACAAG
>NW_027292462.1:0-381 GCF_016086655.4 Lepeophtheirus salmonis | reverse complement strand
CTGAGCATTCTCTGGGACCTCAGGTCTTTTAGAACGTCAACCAAGTTTCCTAACTTCTTGGAGATTGTATTCCGTTGACATCTGTATTTTTTAGAACTGTCTGCAACCTCAGAAATCATATTCGTTTGCCATTGTAACTTTTCTTTAATATCTTGAGATGATGGGAGAGAATAGGGATGATCTAATTGCACATTTTCCATAGCCTCAAAGTGGGAAGGATCTATTTTGAGTCAAGGGAATGGTTTCACCTTTTTAGGAGGTGTGAAGGACCTCCTTGTAGGATACTTGTATTTTCGAAGAGTTCTTGCAAATTTCTTCTTGAAGGCGCGGCGGAATGCTTTGAATAGAGTAGGCACAGCTTTTTTCTCAGCCTTACAACGG
>NW_027292461.1:0-1717 GCF_016086655.4 Lepeophtheirus salmonis | reverse complement strand
TTCCAACAAAAGAACACCATTTTTTTTAAGCATGAGAGGAAGCAAGACGGAGACTTAATCAAGCAACCTGATTCATAAACCTCTAAAGCTTATAATTTAGATGAACAAACTAATGAAATTATAGATGACGAAGTGAAGATGAAGTACCAATGTATACTCCAAAAGATAGCCCGAAAAAAACAAACAAACTATTATTGCTTTATTTTTCAGCTGGCCTTGATCAAACAAAAGTTTATCATCGAAAATCACTTTTTATACGATGAGAAGTACCTTAAAGTCTTGCTCACAATGTGGAAGAACTTTCATTTAATAGAAACAAGATTTGTCAAAAGAAAACAAATCACAGACTCAAAAAAATTAAGATATCAAATACAAATTTCAGTACTGAAGTTCCTCTTGGGACGGAAAATGATTCCAAATCTTAATAGAACCGAAAAAATTGTACGATTATCTGTGATATTTTGACAAAAGACATTTCAAGACTTTTATCGGTGGACAAACTTTCATCTTTAACAAGAGAAGAACAAGACAATGCTGTATTTAAAGCAATTAAAGAATGGGATATTGGACACAAAAATCAAAGCAATGTGTTTTGGATATAGTTAATTCAGAAACGTCTTCTTTGGGTTATTCGTAGACCGCAAATCAGACAAAAATTGGCTAAATTATTGCAAAAATCATCTAAGATTTCTAGCCATCAGCTAGATGATATTTCCCCCTAGACAATTCAAAAAATTCCAGCTGGAAAATTAGCTAGGCTGGCAACACTTGTTATACACATAATTTTATAAAGGCCCCTTCCTCCAATGTAAAAAACGAAGAAGAAAAAAAAGAAGAGTTGATGAGAGAGCACTTATCCCATCCTTTTAGAATTTCCGGATGATCGTAGATAGGCTATGTAAACATAAGAATAAAAACTATCATTTCAAAAACCAACAATTACTGTAAAGTAGGAAAACATAAATGCACAAAACACTTTATAATATGATATATTCTCTGTGTATGGTGCTTTGCTTTGGGTGTGGCTGTTTAGCACAATACGTTCAGATACAATGCCCAGAATCTAGAACTGTTGGCCAGAAACCTATAACTGGCTACCTAGATCTTCCTCAAGAATGCAAGCTAAAATCGTGATGTTGTAATAAATAGTGGATGAATATCGTGTGCAAGCATGTCCAGACAAGATGTTTATCTGGCTTGCTTTAGAAGAGTTTAGTGACCAATGGATTGAGAAAAAATTATTTTAGCTATATCAAATCAACTGAAAGGTATTTATATATCGGAAATGCTCCACTCTTTATACTGTGATGAATATAATTAGGGTTATTTGTTATTTTTGAAATCTGTACGAATGATTTCCAAAGAGTCAACAAGATTTTTGTGTCCAATGCTAGTGATCCGATCAAATTCCTTGAAGACTTGACTCTTATGGTTGAAAATTTGGTAAATAGAGTTATACTTCCTATCTATCACTCAGCATTGAGTTGATCCTTTCACCTGTAATCTGGAAGAATAGTTTGTTTCTATATTGTACTTAAGATATGAAGCTGAAATTTTCTTCTCTATTATGACCCATCACTTGTCGGAGGATCGAGATAAGAACCTCGGGAATCGATGGTCTCAATTTTTGATGCAGCTTATTACAAAGCTTAGAAATAGGCTTTCCGAATGTGAAATTATGAAAAACAATGTCAATGCCTAGGAGGACATAAAACGA
>NW_027292460.1:0-501 GCF_016086655.4 Lepeophtheirus salmonis | reverse complement strand
AAACGATAAAACTAAGTATATTTATAAAACAAAAAATCTAAAATTGGGATAATTTATCCCATCAATCTAATCAGGGTTATAAATGAAATTCATAACAATATCCTCGTTTTTCCGACCCAGGATTAATAGACAGAGGGTTATTTTTTTCTTCATTTTTTCAAACACATCACCACGTATACATGCGAGTTAAGAACATCAAGACTTGTGAACATAATTTATTTTCTGTCGATGTAACCGTTTCATGGTATATTATAATATCGTTCATTATCTTCCTCCGTTATTATTTTAAAAATATTTAAGGAGGTTTAAATTGTTTGACTTAATTGTATAGTTCAAAAATTTTCTCTCATTCTTGCACCGTGCATTTTATACTCCATTATACTCCTTCCTTTATGAATAGGTCGGCATTGACTTTCCGTCTAGAGCTTTTCCTTTTCATTTTATTTTTCCCAATGTTTGCCTGAAGAAAATAATGGTCAGACAGGCCATTGGACGATATTC
>NW_027292459.1:0-1336 GCF_016086655.4 Lepeophtheirus salmonis | reverse complement strand
CCTGAACAATGTTTTTTTTTGTGCCCACATGTCGTAACTTTATTCTGAAATGAAATAAACTAAAGGCTTGGCACATCGTATAGAAAATAAAATATTAAAATTAAAAAAAAAAAAAAAACAACAACGGGAAAAACAAGAAAATTATCAAGCTAAAAATAAAAAATAAACAGAAGACATATTAAAAACTAAAATAACGTTAGTGGCATAGTCTTCATTTACCTGAAGAACTAGTCCATAATTACTTTGATTGGTAACTAAGTAATAGGAATGACGTCTGCAAGGTTTAATTCCTTCTTAGTCCTTTTTCCATATATTAATTGTTGTGTTTTTGTAATAATGGCATTGACCTTGCTTTCCTCCTTCCCACAATATTGTCCTAAAAATTCATCTTTTCCTGTTGTTGCTCTAAAATTATCTAGCAGTCCATATTAGATCTGCTCATATGTTACACTTAAAAGCCTGCAGTTCCACAATAGAGGGTCAGTAGTCTCTTTTGCTTTATTACAAAACGGACAAATACTCCTCTGGTCGTTAAATAACTTTGTCACAACCTCCAACGTTCCTGAGAGTAATCGATATTTGAACCATTTCTCAGAAGATGTCAAATATTTATTCTTTATTGCTTTGATGCTGTTATATGCGCTTTTGTCGATGTTTTCCTTTCCAAATAGTCACAAAAAGGAGCCATAGTTGATTTTTTGAAACATCTTCTGATCTCTGACGTGTTCAGGAAACTCATAAAAGGCAAAACCAACTGCTTAAATGGTCACAACAACGGAGGTAGTTACATTGGGTGTAGCATTATAATTAGCAATTGTGTGTATCCTTCATGATAATTGTTATACAAGCATAAATAACCGGGGCAGGGGGGTCTTTTTTGATGCCCTTAATAAGGAGTAATATCGCCAGACATTACTACATAAATAGCTTTTGCATTCAATTTTTAAGATAGATTTAATTCTAACATCTTTTTTATTAGTATATTTATTGTTTAATTTTATGATTTTGACATTTACTTTATTATTTATAGATTGAGATATATCTATCCTGTACACAATTGTATATAGCAACTTCCACATTAGGAAAAGGGTGATGATCTTTTTGATTAAACTTCCCGTCGGGGATGTGTTTAGCAACTAAAAATTATGACATATTTAACTGAATTCATGTCAGTACCAGACAATATTATTTGGATCAATCTATTAGCTCAATATTCTGTATTTATAATTTATTGTTATTATTATTAGTTATATGATTACAATTGTTTAATTTTGTAAATTTAACATATATCTACGATGGTTTATTTTTTAGTATGTAGATTATATTTAATTTAAGC
>NW_027292458.1:0-466 GCF_016086655.4 Lepeophtheirus salmonis | reverse complement strand
AAGGTAATATTTGTTGAGCTTATGTAGGAAGTTGAACCCAATTTTACAATTATTTGCTGACCAAAATATTCGTTGAATCAAGTATACGAAGGTTCCTAATTATATTTCTGGCCTCAAAGAAACTATGTATTATAAGTTCCATCTGTTGTATCCAGTTCATAAGTTAGTATTTACTTGTATCAATATTGTAATAACGTTCAGGTAATTTACACGTGATTTAAATATTTTATGGTGATTTAAAATATTATTTCAAGTAAATAAAACGGTTTTTTCTTTTTTAATCGCTAAACTTAATTTTTTCTTTTCATTTTGGAATTGACTCGTGTACACTTTTGTGCAATAATTTTCATAACTTTCGACGTAGATTATCAAGGCAATAGTGCATCCATGAACTTAATTCTTTATTTGACGATCATGCACCGTCAAAACATATTTTCATATATTGCGACACTACTTTAATTGTATC
>NW_027292457.1:0-1625 GCF_016086655.4 Lepeophtheirus salmonis | reverse complement strand
CGGTAGTTATATTTATTGATTTGAAGGAAATCGTATTTGATTAAATCAATCATTTTCAAAAGTGAATTACATAAAAAATTCTTGAAAGTGTTCTTTACTTTTGCATTTAGCTGTGGTATCTGGCGTGAAAGAGCACAGATCATCCACTTGGCAGAGCTTTGAATAATATACGAGGGAGGTCTAAAAAGTTTCCAACCTCAACATGGAGGTGGCGGCACTCGTAAAGAAAAACTAGTCATATCAATCTAGCATCTGTTAGCAATTACTCAACAAAGTTTCAGCCATTTTGGACGTGCATTTGTTATGTAACAGTCGTTTGAGTGAGTTAACTATTAAATGACGTCTAATCAATAAGCCATAAACCATATCCGTCTCTCAGCCATCATTAGTCATCTATAGAGTTGACATTTTTGTAGGGAAAAAGTTAACATCCACGACAACCTATTAAATAATGAAGAAAAAGCGCGCGTAACCTCCGTTTTTCTTTTCTAGCTTTTAAAATTAGTTTTTCATTATAAAAATGACAAGTCATCACTCATCTTCAATTCTGATATCCTAGTCTTCCTTAGCACCACACAAAAACAACAAACTAGTTAAGGAACATAAACCGTATGATGTCACTAAATAATTGGGAATAAAGTGACTGAGAATATATATACTCGCAACGGTGTTATAGACCTATTAGTGCCAGAAATGCTTCTGCAGGAGGTCTAGTTCTAGATTGTTTTATAGTTCCTAGGTATGAGAGTTTTGGTCAAATATGTTTACGAGAGAGATATGAGTCTGACTTTACCAATTAAAGAATATTACAGGCTGAGTGTTTTAGTATTATAGTGGCAGTTCTACATGCTTGGCAAAGCCATGGCTTGGAATTGAAATATGATGCTGTCCCTGGACGGATTAATACTCTTTACATATATAGGTTCCGCCCCGGTTTATTGTCAATCTACTTGACCAGTAACTCAATTCCGAATATAGAAATCATTTCTTCCAAACTATTATGTCTAACCTTTGTGTCTTGTTTCATTCTAAATCGGTCATGAAGTATCTAATTTGGACTGCATTTTATGAAAAACATGAAGAACATGAAAAATAAACCGACTATACAACTTTTATTTAAATACGTACATTCATTGCAATAAGTTTATATATATTACAGGCAAACTGTGTAACTAGGCATTTAATCAAATCCCTGAACATTTCAGTAAGTGTGTGAAATGAATGTTTCATTTAGGCATTTCAGAAAATGAAAAAAAATTAGGAATTTCATCAATTGGCTAAACATCTTTTATATAAGATTGTTAAATAGTAAAGATTAATACAACTGATTTGAACCCTAATATGTATGTCGTGATTCATTTATTGAATATATAATTTACAAAGACTTCCAAATATAAATGATATGCTGCTTGCCTAAAATTGACGCGTATTTTTTTTTAAGTTCGGACACTATACTAGTCATCATAAACATATACATAGCTATGAATTAAGTGCTTCTCTGTTTGTCTGTTCTCTCCCAATGCATCAGGGAGTTAAGCAATATGATCTTGGATTCATTACATTTTATTAAAAGTAAGTCAGGTATCTCAGAGCTCATGAAGCGTTTTACTACCGAAATGAACCCT
>NW_027292456.1:0-1298 GCF_016086655.4 Lepeophtheirus salmonis | reverse complement strand
TCAAAACATTTATCTAGGATTTTAAATATTATACCAAAATAAAAGGGTAGCTTAAAATACCACGTGATGTTGATATAAAATTAAAACTATGACAAATATTATTGACTTATAATTGTACAAAGTTCATTTTACGTAACCAAGTTTAATTTATCATCAAAAATAGTTGTTTTCAACATAATAGGTTGCGTGATGAGAGCTTGTGCTCTCGAAGAACGTAAAAAATCGACTTTTACAGCCTTTATTTAAATTGACAGTGATGAAGAGTACCTTTGTCAGGTAAAACTATGACTTTCAGCTATCAAATGAGCTATTTTTATAATATAAATATTATATTACACAAAGTAATTGTATCTATTTATCCCGAGCGTGAATAAATAGGTTTAACCCTCCCTTCGTGAACACAACACGAGATGTATAAAAATGCTATTAAATCCACATTTTTCGCAACAAATTTTAGCAAGCTTTGTATTCAAGGGCAACCAAGTTTTTTTACTTTTGTGTAAAATTACCAAATCAACATTTGAAAAAGAAATTGCAAATCACATTTTTGAACAAATTGTGCAAAAAAGTAATTTATATCATATCTTAGCATTTGTAAAGAGAAACACAAACCTTTCAGTATTTATTTTGTACTTGCAAAGAGAAAAAATATAAAGAAAATATTCTGGAGCTATTACATATTTATGTTCTTCAGAATATTTCACAATATGTAAATGGAAGTAAATCAATTTTTGGTTTTAAATAATCTACATTAATCAAAAATATTTAAAAAAACAACCAAACAATTGGAGATTGAAAATACATGATTCTGCTCTCGCTATACGTCTATGACATAACCAAAATTCCTTCTACTATACTCAAAATTACATTGATTATTGATACATTAATAGGTTTTCATCTATTTTACAATATAATTGGATTAATGGCAGATTTTATTAAACATTATCTTAAAGTAGATTGTTAAGCAAGTTTGATGAATTGTATGTTAGTGCATTATATCTAAGGTTGATAATTTTGGTAAGAATACAAAAGCGTGCGAGGAGAAGGGAAGAAATACCGATGGCATCATTGATTAAATAATATACATCTTCTTCTATCAAGAACGTTATCATTCCCGCCTTTACTATTCAATATTAATATAATATTAGATGCTGATAGTCGATAGAGAACTGAATAAAATGCCTAAAATAACGTCGCCTTCTGTCTGTATTTCTGAAAATGGAGGCCAAGGAATTTGGAAAATACTTACCGGATGAGAAACAGATGGCTTGTCGGATTTATCGATAAAAATATGACTT
>NW_027292455.1:0-569 GCF_016086655.4 Lepeophtheirus salmonis | reverse complement strand
TGCAAAAATCGATCGTAAATCTGGACGGCCCAGGGGATTTATTAACACTAGCATTTTGACAATGGCATTTTTAATCTCAAAGTGTATCAAATGTTATTTTCTTTTTCTCCCTGCCTCCGATATCTCAACATGATCACTCAGTTCACATATCAAGCCCTCACAAAAGCAAGCTGTATTCGTCTGGCATCTCCTGTATTTATAATTCTTCTGGAAATCATAAACTGTATATAGTTTAGAGTAGAATTTATTGATTTCACTGCAGATACATTTTGGGTCTTACCTTTATTAAGAAATAGACAAATATTTTTGTTGTTGTTTTTTCCATTTATAATATTCTTTGCAGTTTGGAATGTGACAAGTCATCAATATTGTTCATTTTCATTCTATCTCTATATTTTAGATCGTTTTTCCTTTAAATATCGTCTAAATTGGACTTTTTTCTTCGTCAGTAAGAATATTCTTATAAATAGGCTCGATTTTGTTTCGTTATCACCTTTCTCTTTTTGCTAGAACAGATCCTTTTCTTCTGCACAAAACTTCTATCTTATGTAGCATTGATTGCACAAGCA
>NW_027292454.1:0-2110 GCF_016086655.4 Lepeophtheirus salmonis | reverse complement strand
TTCAGCGAAGATTATATTTCAAAAAACAGAATTACCACTCCCCTATAAAACTGCGATTAAAGAATTTCTACTCGGGCTCACTCTAAAAATACGATGATTTGTAAATCAAAATAAAACCATTAGATAATCAGTACTTTGATAATAAAAATCAAATGGGACAGCACCACAATTATAGTCAAATGCAGAAATACTGTATGGTGAAACATGGGTATTTTAAAAAAAATCAATTTTTCCTATTTGTTAGTCTTCAGAGGCAAAATTTATTGTTTAGAGCTGGTCTGAACTGTGCTCCATACTATTTTCCCAAAAGACATTTTCCCTTAAAGTAATTTTGTCTCATGAATATTTCGCCTTAATATATAAATAAATGAGGTTTATATGTCGTTATTCTTTATTTTGGTTAAAATTAATAATCCCTTCGAATTTTTATTGAAAAAAATGTTAAGTTTATTCATGCAAAAAGTGCATAAAATATTTTTTTTAAGTTGGAATAATGATGGAATTATGCCAATGCCTCTTAATATACTTTTTGTCAGTCCATGAGTCTTAATTAACACGAATAATGGATCGTGTCCAATTATAATTAGTAACATATAAGTTAATAGCACTCCTTCTAATGTAATAGTTGCCGTGCTTTTTTCTATTATACTAATGTTATTACGGTACTAGGAAAACCATGGCTAAAATTGCCAGTGGAAGATTGCCATAGAGGAAAATTGATATGGAGAAAATAGCCCGTATTTTGATCAAACTTCATGATGAATAATAACACATTATAAATTCGTTTGATATTATTTATGACAAATGTTGTTTGTTCCATCCCCCGAGGGAGTACATTCAAGTGTGAGTAATATTATTACAATACTATTTCATTGCATTTTTTTTTTAAGTTAATCCAATCTTGTAATAAATGGATTGAGAGGAATGGTAAGGGAGGGGTGATAAATAGCTTAGGGTCTCTTAAAATATGGTTGAATACCCCGGCCCTCCAGATTGGCCAATGTCACGGTGGTTGTGTGGGGCTGTTAAAGCCACTGCCAATTCATCCAAAGAGCCCCTCTAACACTACAAACTAGTTCAAAGCCCTTGCATTGGCCGGGGTTCCAGGGGTATTGGGGATAATAAAAACCACCGCCATAGCATCATATACATCCAAGAAACTCCTCTAATGTCAAAAAATAGTTCCAAGTCCTTGGTTTGCTCTGGGTACTTCAGGTACCTCTGATCCTTAAACCACCACCAAAGCATCACAAACAACCTAAGAATCCTTCTAATTCAAAAAAAAAAAAAAAATTGAGTTTTTATCACAATTTTAAATTTTAAGGTTAGAGTATCTATTCATATTGAATAAGTTTCGATCTTGCCATAAATTCTTCTTTTTTAAATGTTTCAATTAGATGTCAAAGATTAAGATGCAAAGATGTAACACACTATTAATTGCATTAGGGATTCTCTCCACGGCCATTGTTCGTCTTGTGCTCACCATTCCTTTTTCAATCAAAGACATTCCATAATTTGATGGGCTATCTTGGTGCATCTCTTCGCATGTTGTTTCTTTTTCTCTTAATTTTCCAATGAACGTCAATTAGATATATGCAATAAATTCAATGAGGGCTGTTTCATCTTCAGCTAGTTCTTCAAATGTATGGATCACATTATTTGGTTGTAGAAATTCGAGTGAAGAAAATTGTCTCAATTTTAAACTAAAGTAACTTTCTTTGTGATAACGCTGTTTATAGCCAAGATCGACAATTTTTTTGTATAAATTTTGGGAGAAATGAAAAAAAACAACCTTTCAATTTACAATTAGGATTTTGTATCTAAAGTGTATTGAAAGGGGCCATTTCAAAATCAACTAAAACAGAGTAGAAGATTCTGAAATCATTTCCTTTAATTTTTGATAAAATTTTAAGTAGATATCTTCTGCTTTACTTGGTAGGAGTGCAAATATTTTGGGATATAAGTGTTTTGAACGATTGTGTGAATTGTAACGACTTTGATAGTAAATGTCTGGTGCAATTTTTTTAAAGTTCCATCTATTGCCCATTTTTATGCATTGCAAGGCCTTCCAATCTTGGACTTGTACCAAAACATAAAAATCCAATTTAGG
>NW_027292453.1:0-294 GCF_016086655.4 Lepeophtheirus salmonis | reverse complement strand
TAATTGCTATATGAATCATGTACTTTTCAATTTTGTAAGAGTACAAATTTTAATTTGTAATTCCAAATCCATTCAACTCCGTGCCAAAATACATTTGTGTTTACTCACTCCCAGCTCAATTAATTGTAATTACGAAAATTACATTACTTTGATCTTTCTCAACTCATGAATCTGTGATGTAAGTAATTGATAGAGGATGAGGTTTTATATCCTTTTTATGTTTGGTAACTTAGATATAAATACATAATCATTGTTATGAATTAATTACATTATTATTCAAAGATCAATGGATGA
>NW_027292452.1:0-4594 GCF_016086655.4 Lepeophtheirus salmonis | reverse complement strand
ATTAGAATTCCATTATTAGACTAATGTTTATCGAAATTGCTTTTATTTCTTGTTTGCAAAATGAGGAATAATATTTTAGTTTTATCTTTATTTACTAAATGGACCTTTTGCCTTTGACCAACATATATGACTTAAAGGTGCATTCTTGAAAATGACATTTTGCAGTGGTTATTTTTACCAATTATCAAGCTTAATCGAAAATCAAAAAGTTGAACTACAAACCGCCCTAACATATATTGTATCTTTAAAAACGGGATATATGTCATACGTCATGTGTTTGAACTCTTGGGTGGAGCTTTAATACAGTATGTAGTTCATTAGTAGGAATATTTTATTGTAATAGCAAAAAAAAAAAAAAAAAAATTATACTACAGGAATACCTTGACATACGAAGTTAATTAGTTCCTGTTTGGTGCTCGTACGTAAAAACCATTTATTCCTTAAGAAATAACTAAAATATTGTGGATAAGAAACAAAGTATGAAGGTAGAAGATAAGACAGAGAGAGAGGAATGAAGAAAAGACAATACGAGAAAAGAAGAGAGGGAGACAGAGAAACGGAGATAGATAAAGATAGAGAGAAGGGAAATCAAGTTTTATTCCGGTCAAAAGCATCCTCTTTATGACCTTGGAGGTCATAAAAAATATGAAATGAACAATCCTGGTTATTTTATACGTCACGTCTACTTGCTAAATTTTAGACTGATCTGTTCGAATATTGTCTGATAACACCAAACAAAGACTTATAAATATATACTGGCCAACCGTTATTATTTACTCATCTCTCTATATAAATTTTGAAAGGTTAACAGTCATTTTTATTACAATTTTCTTATGAAGAATGTGGTAGAACACATTATTATCTGTCGATTGCGAAAAATATAAATAACTAAATAACTTTTTTTCACATTTAAAAAAAGTCATTTTCTTCAATTTTGTCTCTTAAAAATCTAAAATTAAAGAAAAAGTTTTTTGTCTTTTAAAATTTTATTTTGTCACGTATGGCATTTAAACAAAAAGCATTCTGTCAAAAATGTCCACAATTTGTGAAAAATAACTAGTCAAAAGAAAAATCTTATTAAGGAACTGCCAGTTGGCAAATATTTACCAGCTCGTATCTATAAAATTACCTCGCAGGATGGAGCACTCGTACCTCAAGGTATTACTGTATGAGAGTTATTATTATTTGTGTGTTTCCTCTGAAATGACACAAAAAGTATATCTGTAATTGTTGTAACATAAAGAAAGAAAAATACAGTCAATAGCTTTTTCAATAATATTATACCTATACAATTGTACGCATTATTTAGCACCGTTTCTCTATCCTAAATAACACTAAATAGCTATATAGGAAAGCAGGAGTCACAAAGAAGATTTAATTACCTTTTGATTGTATTTTGAAATAAATAAAAAATAATACCATAAGAATGATGGTTTACCCAAATAGTATATACTTATTATTGTTGAGACTCGGTCCAAGACCAATTTTTATAAGCTGGTTTGGTCTTAAGCGGCTTCTTCTATACCGATTTGTTTCCTACATTTTGGTTCAGACAGCGATATGATACTGTTGACCAAAATTTAATTGTTTTGAAATTGTGCAGCGATTTTTTCGGTCTCAATCTATGAAACGATTTTCTCCTCACTCCTGATTTATGAGTTGTACAAATATGGTTACTATACCCCTTTTTATTTCATTTGACGTCATTGTTAGTGGATGATCACAATCATTGAGAAAGGAATATATATACACTACAAATTATTCTTCATCGCCGTGTGACATTGTGGGGTAAATATCTTTTTGAATATAATGCTTTGGTAGAAGAATTCAGTTACTACAAAAAGATAATTGGGCAGAGATTAGGTAGGGATGCCCTTTGTAATGTCTATAGTTATCTATTACATCATTATTTGTTAAAAGCTGGAATTTAGATCAACATACATATTACACGACTAGTCACCTCAATATAATAGTAATTTTTCTCTTTATTTCAATGCTTCAGAAGGGTTACAATCATCTGATTTAAGCCAAGTGTGACCTGTTCTACTAGGCGCGGCGAAATAATCTTTACACTTTCAATTTAGAAACTTTACAAGATGTATTTCAGCAAGCAATTGTAATAGGGTATGTCAATAAAATAAAAATAACTAATATGATGTCTTGGCTACCCTAATCATCGATGTATCCCCCTTGGCAGCAATGATGGCTTACAGGTGGCCACAGAAGGCCTTACACCCATTGCAAGTGTAGCCTCAGTCCATGTGCTTGTTGACGGTATCATTGAGGTTGTTGATATTTAGGTGACGGACAGAGCAGGCCTTGGAATCAACATGCACCCAAAAAGTGAAGACCAATGGGTTGGCATGTTGAGTAGGGGCCACATTTTCTTTTGCCAGAAAGGCAATTTGTCCTCCAACTACTTCTGGGCCTTTTTGAACGTATGTGCAGTCACACCATCCTACCAGAAAACCACGTTTATGTCCGGGTTGATGGTACGGACCAAAGGGAACCATCTTCTCCTTCTTAGGTTCCTTGTAAGTATCCCAATAGTATGTGGACCGAAATTTGTTGGTCACGATCATATGTCATTTTCTCAGCTTCTAAGACACTTAGGAAGATCTAGCTTTTTTACCGGTTTCACAAAAACCATGATTTATGTTGCAAAAACGAAGTGTAAAGATTTTTCACGGCATCCGGTATTTGATAACTTGTTGCCAAACAGAATCCAACGTCATAATGCCCTTCTCGTAGATACCCTTGTCCTTATTGACAAAAAGAAAAAATATGAAACCAATTTTCAAAGGCCTCTATTGAGGTAAATTTTTACCCCCGAGTGCGTTGACTATAGACAGGAACAGGTTGTAGTCACTTGGTGCCAGGTCTGAACTAAAGCGTCAATGCATAATAACTTCTCATCCGAGCTCCTAAAGCTTCTGTCGCGTCATCAAAGATGTGATCGGACTGGCGTTGTCTTGATTAAACACGATTCCACTCCATTTTACCAATGCTTGCCGCTTCTGTTTGAATGCCGGCTTCAAACTGTCGAGTTGTTCATAGTAGATGGCAGAATTAATCATATAGCTATATAAGATTAGCTCATGGAAGATTATTCCTTACCAATCCCACCCAACACACAACATTACTTTCGTGACAGTCAATCCTGGCTTTACCACGATATCTATGCCAAAACATTGACGTGAGTGATCCATTTTTCATCGCTAGTCACAATTTGCCTCGGAAATTAATCGATTTTGTTACGATTAAGCAGCGATTTGCAGATGAAAATTCGATCCATGAGAACTTTAAAAATAGGGGCATATCTTTCTTTGAGATCTCTATACTCGACGCACGATAATTCACAACTGAATGGACCAAGTGAAATGCTGTCCAAAAAGAGTTTGTAGTATACACTCACACCTTAACAACATTTTATCATATGATCCGATGTGAGCAATTATAAACAAGATATACTTATTAAAAAAAAGACGGTAAATACGAAATTACTTTTTCCCAACATAGTATATATGTATATATCTATATTAACAATTTTGAAAAACACATGATGTCGTCAACAATTTATTTATGGAATCAGTATATTCTGAATATTAAATTGAACCAATCCAGAATGATCATTTTATAAAACAGATCCAAACCGAATTTTTCTTTAAGACCGATATATTTTTTTAAGAGAGTTCCACACTGAATATCGTTAAAAAAAGAATAAGTTCGATCCACTAAAAGTTATAGCAGTTTCAGACCGGTTCATAATTTTCAGGCCAAAATCCAAGTTTTACTTAATACAAATAATTTAAAAATAATATCCCACACTATTCTAGACAGATCTTACCCTTAGTTTCTAAGTAAGTGGACAGTTAAATATCCTAACTGAGAGTTGATAGAATTTCAAGGGCTAAGGGTATCTATTTTTTCATGTATTATAATAATTGGTCTAGAAGAGGATATTTTTTTTAGGGGAGCAACTTCAATTTTTCCAAAATATTAATTTGAGACTAGGATTTAAAAAAAAAAGAATAACATTTCACATATAAAATACATATATAAGTGGAAAAAGGAACAAGAAAATTAACAGTTTATCACAAAATATAATATAAATTGTTTAACTATGAATGAGTATTACAAATAATAGTTATTATTGACAGTTTTAGTTTTTAAGTAAGTGGACAATTAAATTCCTTTAACTCAAATGTCTTCAAAGTGCACCAAGCAGATTCTCAGGGCAACACGGGGGAATATGAGGGGTTCAATAAGTCATTTTGTTAAATTAATATAATGTTTTTATGACTAATTTCGTATATTATTTCAAATATTATCACAAAATGAAAAAAGTTGATTGAACTATTATACCATATACATATTTATATTATATGACAACAATTACACAATATTTGGGTTGTATGGTTTTACAAAATTCATATAAGTTCTTCAACAATAATTTATTTTCAAAAGTGATGTTTTACATCGTAACAGCTTTCAGGATTTAGTTAGTGTATGGACGTTGTTTACTTTAAAGTAGTTTGTTATGATAGCTGAGGATAGTGGTGTCCTTTTGTGACTAAGAAATTGAATCAAAATC
>NW_027292451.1:0-583 GCF_016086655.4 Lepeophtheirus salmonis | reverse complement strand
ACTGTAACGGATAAAAATCGTCTAAGTCAATTATATGTATTATATCTTTATTAAACATTTTGCTAATAAATACTTTCGTTACACCCTCAAAAATCATAATAAAGCAGGCAACTGATAAATACTGATGTGATTATCAGTGATAATCACATCAGTATTTTAAACAATGATACCATGTGTCTTTCTCCCCCTTGTCTCCTCGCACGCGTTTTTTCTCTACAATATTATCAACTATAGTCATGGGGAATAGCTAAGAAGATGAAATATAATTGATTTTGGTTTTAAAAATTTTAAAAGGTAAAAAATTATACGAATTAGCACTTTCAAAAAATGTCTTAAGTTAGGATTATATTTTTTAACTAAGAATTAACAAGTTTTATAAATTCGAAAGAGACACATTTGAAATACTAATAGTTATTTATTCAACTAAAAAGTGTGTGGAAGTAATGAGCAGATACCCTCATTGATTTGTGAATGTAACTAATTAGTCCTACTAAGGAGGATTAAATAGTCAAATAAAGAAGATCAGAATGTGGCACAGTAATTTAACAGTCATTGACGATTAATCGAGATTTTTCCAAAAACT
>NW_027292450.1:0-2531 GCF_016086655.4 Lepeophtheirus salmonis | reverse complement strand
CTGATTTATTCGGATTTAGATAAAAAGAGGTTAAACCCATATTTCAAAAAAGTTGTATTGAGTCGTGAGTCATAAAATACAACCTTTTCAAGTCTATTCCTAGTGTATATAAGAAGGGAACATAAGAATAGAACTGAGAATAATAATAAAAATAGTATTTTTCTCGGTCCTGGCAAGCAATGATTTTTCTATGTACGAAAATTACCCGGATCTATAATTAGGACCTGAAATCATACATTATATAAAAGGCAACCTCAAGTCTAGTTTTAGTCAATTTGTTGATCTTTGACACGAGTCAATTTTGAAAAGGGAACCAAAGAATTGAATCGAGAATAATAATAAGAATATTACTTTTCTAGGTTCTGGCACCATGAACCAAAAAAATATAAAAATAAGCCAGATAATTTTAAAAAATAACCAAAACTATCCGGATCTAAAATTAGGACCAGAAATATATCACTAATAGGTATAAATATACATTAGAGTGTTCGCTGTTTGGTAAAGTTGATCAAATTCAAAATTATCATCCATCACGAGATGTGTTTAAGTGTTAATAATGACCTCCTGAAAAAAAATAATAGTTCATCAAAAGCTGTTCCCCTCCGTCCGGTCAAAGTTCCAGTGTATACCATAAGTACTTCAAAATGAGATCAAGTTAAAAAAAAAATTATTACAATTATGCCCTATGAAAAAAAATATATATTTTATAATTTTTTTGAATTTGTTGTAATTGTTTTGACTTTATTATGTATTCGTTTTTGTAAGTTGAATCCTATGAACTAACTATTGACAGCCTACAAATATAAATAGTTAATTATGAATTTTCTATTTACTCAATTTATATTTATTTTTAGTTTTTCAAGATCAAGATACAAATGGGCATATACACTCATAGTTTTAAATGTTTGAATACTCAGTAAATTGATTAATGAGATCAGACTTTTGAAAGTTTTTATCCAATTTTGATCTTGAGTGATGTGTTACAATTACATTTTTATGTCTTTTCTCTCGATCATATATTTTCTGGGATTCCTTTGCTGATGATGCTATATATTTATCAACGTTTTAAGAAGGACACGGAATATCTGGTTGAGTTAAATCTTCACCTTGGGCACATTTCAATAATCTGTTCAAATAATCTTCTTCAAAGATCTGTTCAATCAAATGTTAGAGGAGGTTCAGTTTTGTAATTTTGAGGATTTGTATACAAGGTAATTAAATCTATGTAACTGTAGATGTAAATTTAGAAATTCTTTTGTAGGAAAAAATTGTCTTACATGATCTTTTTGTCTTCTTTGACAATCTTCTAAGATGATGTCAACTGGTTTTGTTTTTCTTTCTTGTCCTATGTTTTGAATCGAACAAGGCTCGTTTAAAGACCTTTTCTGGATGTGCAAAGAAGTAATTTGCTTTAAATGAGACCAATTTTGGCATTTTTTCCTTCAAAGTTGAGATGCTGGTTTGTTTGATTTATTGAAAAGAAAAAGTGTTTCGATCCGTGTTTGACGTGAGGAAATCTTTTATATGTAGCAATGTAGGACCATAGACATTTAAAATTATTATAACAAGTTTTTTAAGGTCCATTGATTGATTTTTTGAATGTATAACCTTCAAAAGGAGAAGAAGTGATAATACACCTTGCATTAGTCAAGGATGTTTTTCAAGAAAAATTTAATACATAATGTGGCCCTTTTTGTACAATCTGACAAAAGAACTGTTGATCTCTGCTCAAACATTTAAATAAATATTCGTCCATGTCTCGTATACTTCCCTCGATAGCCACAAGTGTTATAATATCTGTTTTATACAACAAGTTTGAAATTTGAGAGCTGTATAAGATGTTAGCCCTGTTGTTTTCGTTCCATAGTATTCATTTTTTTTTTTTTAGTCATGTTAAAACAAATTATCCATTGCAATGGGTTTTCCACTTTTTCTTTAACTTTCTAATTATTTTACCTTTATATCCCCGTGTTTTTGTATAAGATGTTAGCCCTGTTGTTTTCGTTCCATAGTATTCATTTTTTTTTAGTCAGTTCATTCAGTGAAGTAAACAAATTATCCATTGCAATGGGTTTTCCAATTTTTCTTTAACTTTCTAATTATTTTACCTTTATATCCCGTGTTACAGAGGCACCATCACTACCAAACGCTCTGACAGAATTGGCACTGCCAGATTCAACAATTATGGCATGATATGTGAAGTGATCTTCGTGATAAATGATCTATGTATATAGCTTCGGATTCTCAAATAACAATAATATGTTCTTCCATGGTTTCTTTTTTGCAAATTGAGAAAAATATTTTGTTCTGTCATTGCTTCCATCGAATTTGTTACAGATAATTCTTCCTTTTTTCTTTGTATTTGTTGAGCTACTGATAAGTATATTTTTTTGCTCGAGAAAATACTTATGCTGTGGAGAGCAAATTTTCTTAACTACAAAATTTATGATCTTTCAATTAAGCATTTCCATTAACAGGTGCAGCTCTCATGGACAGACCATATCTCACGAGTACTTGACTGGATTCTGAGA
>NW_027292449.1:0-660 GCF_016086655.4 Lepeophtheirus salmonis | reverse complement strand
ATATTGAACTTTTTTACCAACGTAACAAATCATATTATTGCCACTTATGAACCATCCCGTGCACAATGAGCCATTATTACCTAAATCATCTGCAACAAATAAGCCATTATTTGACTCCAAATGACATATTCAGAACTCCCATGAAAGCAGGAGTTATAAAACAAGGTATTCCAGGAAATAATTTGACCTTTGTTTGCAGCAATTTCTAAATAACTATAATACTAAAATGAACAATACTACCACAATTTTTCAAGCTCTAAAACATACACCTTCTGATGTTCATGGATTTTTCTACTGTGATTGCAGTAGAGGGAGAAGCAGTGTCAGACAAATAGATCTTTAGAGTAATGATACTTTCTAACAGCAGGTGCCACTGAAGACTTACTTGATCAAATAGTAGTAATATCTACTCCAATATTTTGGAAGAGCAACGGAAATTATTGTTTTATGCTGGTAATTACAATGTCATTCTTTTTGTAATATTCATTAGGATTTGGAAATAAAGAGAGTTATGGTTCTAAATCGTAAGAATTTTTGCTAAGCAAAAAAAAAAAGAAAAAAAAAAACGGAAAATTCTTGGAATTTATAACAAATGATTAAAACATGGATGCTTTCTTCCATTGTAAAAGGGATTCGAGGACTACAATAAGCATAGTATTT
>NW_027292448.1:0-504 GCF_016086655.4 Lepeophtheirus salmonis | reverse complement strand
ATTAGTGGTGTCTTTCAACCTTTATCCTGAAACAATCCTTTGGGAAATCGTGGTAAACCCCATTATTAGATGAGCCACAAAGGGCAACCGCTAAAGTTCAAGTTTTATTTAGGGACTCGATCGCCAGTCACGATATAAACAGAGGTATTCTAAGAAAGTTTATGAAATTACTAATTACTATTAAAACGATGAATACACAATATTATATCATGAATTCTTCACATCGACTCTGACGTCACCTAAATATTCCTTCTATTTAGGTTGACCAGCGGTCGGAACGGGTACAACATTTTGAAAAGGAGCGCTGGAGCGCTGGCACGATATACGTTATTGACATACCTTGTATTTCTAGTTACCTTGTTCCTTGGGACATCCTCTACATGATCGGTTATAAATATTCCAAGGTTGTTTAATACTCCATACAGCTAAATATTGTGTCCCTAAATAATAAATTAATTATTTTAAAACAGTTTTTTGATAGAAAATTAAAATTTAATAGAATGA
>NW_027292447.1:0-2491 GCF_016086655.4 Lepeophtheirus salmonis | reverse complement strand
TATTGCCTCATGAGTGACTTCCATCTTGATTATCCTGAAGAGATCTTTCCATATTTGTAGGACTCTTTTGAACTTTCTCATCACTTCTTTTTGGTTCATTAGTATTATGATACTCAGCATTTTCTTGAGGAACTTCCTCTTCTAGAGTTTTTAGGTAATCTGACCACTTTTGACACTTATTGGGAGAGCTTTAATCAAAAGACCAGTTTCATAAAATTTTGTACATGTCTTAGGTTGACCTAATTAGCAAATTCTAGTTTTGAAACCTTTGAGTGGAAGAAGTCCTGGTAAGTCACACCTAGTGATTATGCTTAAAACGAAATTACAATTATTTAACCCCTTTAATCTCCGTTCTTGAAAAACAGAAGGTTTTGAACGATTGATAACACTATCCAACAGCAAAAATAGTACGAAAACAGTGTATCCCCAAATTAGTATAATTTGAACCTCAATTCCAAATATGGCCTTATTTTTTCTCTGATAGCATCGTGTCCTTTAGAAAAAGGCCATCCATTTTTGTTATTTTTGTCTATTTTTAAGGTTCAAAGCTGTTTTACACCCTCGATGTTGAAGATATGGATAAATTATTTAAATATATTTTAAAGCCGAATGTTAAAACATTCTAAAAGCATTTTTTAAATGTCTACATCATACTTTTAACTCGAATTATTTCTGTTTAAAGTGGAAAATAGGTACTTTTTATTCAGAGGCTCATAGCTTCAAGACGAATACATTCAAAAAGTTTTAAAATATTACATTGGATAGCTAAAAATATGATCTTGAATGTCCGTATAAGACAATAAAATCAATCAAAAAACATTTGGGGTCTCATCTTCATTCTCTAAATTATCTGGTCTGTTGTTGAATTAAGAGAGAATTGAAATTATTTGTCCCCATAACTGGTTACTTTGAAAAGCTTGACCTCATTTTAAAATGAAACCAAAGTTACAACTCTTGGGATCTTGGATAGGTGAAGGAAGTTGCGAAATGAATGTGAAAGATATTTGTAAGAGAATAAGGAAAACTACTTCTGTTCTTTCAATTTTAAAGTATTGGAAAGAATCAGGGCATGAAATATTTATATTATTCATAAAGTAACGCACCTCTTCCGTGTTACCCCTTTCAACAACAGTATCGCTAGAGAAATATCATTTCTAGAAAATTCCTTCTTGAAATTATAAACAAAAATAATTATAAACCACCGAAGAGTCCATACCCCATAGAACTTTTGGGGCCTGAGCTTAATCGATTTCGTTTTTCTATGAAAATCTCTGAAGTTCTATTGGATTAAAAAGTTATAGGAAAATGAAAACTATTGGAAATTCATATAAATAAATTTTTTCTAAGGTAAATTGTCTATATTGCTACATTTTCTTATTTTATTAACTCATCACTCAACTATATATGTTATAATACATTATATGTTTTGAAAAAGATAGATATTTTAAAAACAATAAGCTTTTTCTTTTTTATTATGAGCTCTTTATATGGTTATTTAAAAAAAAAAAAAAAAAATTACGAAATTGTTAAGGTAAGTGTACAAGTTTCATTTATATTTGAAATGTAATAAAAAGCTTATAAATATGTTAACGAACTTTTATACCTCTAATCTACAAGTTAAGATGGGAAATTATTGTTTATCTCTATTCATGACTTTGGTCTTCATCAATAGATTGTTTATATAATATTATACTGGGCCAACAGTTATCATTTACTCATCACTGGTATGCAAATTCGGAGAGGTTCAAAGTAATTTTTTTTACAAAGTTTCCATGAGCAATGTTGTAGAACACATAATTAACTATCGATTGCTAAGAAAAACATTGTCCTAGTTGCCAGCATGAGCAAACAGTAGTAAAGAAGATTCAGATTGCAGCGCTCCTTCGCCCAGGATTGTCCCAGAAGGCCATTAGGGAGCAGAATGGGACTTCGTGGAAGACAATTTACAATGTTTCTATGCAGTTAACGGTCGGGGAGGACCTCAGCCACTCTCCATGAGCAGGGAGAAAATCGTTCTTGAACCGGTTGAACTCGGCCTTCAGGTAAAAGCCGAATGCCTCAATTGCTGACATGGCCAAGAAGATGAACAAATCTCTATCAGTGGTGTCCAGGGTTTTTAAAAAGATAGGAAGAAATTGTTTGCGATTTATTCCGCGGTTTCTGTTGACAAATAATGTTAAATGTAATATTGGGTAGATAATAACGGTTAGCCGGTACATCTAAAAATAAGGTTATTTGTTCTCCTTTGTTATTATTTTTGTTATGATTATTTAATGTGTGAGAGGAAGCTACTTCCTTTTTCAAATTGTATAAAAAGAATCATATTTTTTGGCTGTGGTAATAAAATCAATGAATATCTCAAACAACCTGGATCTCATCCATTCCTTCGAATTAATATGTTAGTTACTGACTCTTTACTTGGAATCACTTCAATACCTAATGAACACTAAAACCCATATTAGTGGCTACTAATAAGGTTGTAAAAATTAGA
>NW_027292446.1:0-707 GCF_016086655.4 Lepeophtheirus salmonis | reverse complement strand
ATTGTGAATGTCGAAGAAATAGCTCTCATGGAGTGTTTGTTTTGTTACACCATAATGTTGTTATACAAACAAACTACAAATAAGTATATAAATCTTATGCTCTTTTGTTTACTTTACTTCATAACCAATTTACAAAAAGCTTTAAGTAGTTAAAAAAAAAAAAAAAAAGTGTGCATTAAAGTTCATCCTTTAGTAGTTAAAAAAACCCCTCAACACTTGATAAGTTTCTTTCATTTCTAAAAAGACTCACATACCCCTTATTGCATCAAAATTGGTCATGTACTTCTAAATCATACGGCTTTAAGAAGCTGATATTACTAATTTTGTACTCACATATTTCTGATTATGTTTTTTTTTTTTTTGCTGACAATGAGATATCTGCAAACTAATATTAAATTAACAACTCTAATTCCAAGTCGATTCTCAACTCTTTGCTCACAAATCCAAGTTGTTGAATATTTTGAACGAGTTCTCAGCTTTCTTTCGAGCTTATTTCATGCTCGAAATTATAATAATTACAATATAATACTAAAATGCTTTTATTTTTAAAAGTTCAGTATGACTTACTTTAGATTCGAAATTGAGTCGCAAGTCTCCACATCTGTTAAATAATTATAACCCCTGTGTACACTATGTATGCCCGGATCATTCTATTAAAATTTATCTATTAGGCATCACATGGGAGAGTTATGATATCCACGAAGATA
>NW_027292445.1:0-500 GCF_016086655.4 Lepeophtheirus salmonis | reverse complement strand
GGAAAAATATAAGTAAAATTCAGAAAAAATGAATTGCATCTTTGTTAGGTTGGAAACTTTTCAGACCATCCTCGTACTTTGATAAAACTACTTTACATAACTTTAAGATGAAATCAATATGCAAATTATGATGTAATTCTTTTCATATTTGAATTTTGCTTAAGGAGTATATTTTGTAAAATTATTCCAAAAAAGTTTTCTTATACATATCATTTTCCTTGGGCTTTTAAGAGCTGTGTAGAGCTCGAGGGCTAGATATGGAAATGGTAGAGATATATTTCAATGATTTCAAATAATTTTTGAAACTACAATCAAAACTGAACAGAATTGTAATCTATATTAATAGAGTATGTTTGTCTATCTATTTGTTTGATTATATGAGAAGGACTCATTTTTAACAACGATTGTGTAGCTATAGCTCAGCGCGTCATATTAAAAAAAAAGAGAGAACATCTAAAAGATAATGAATGTGACTTTACATGAGGTTGAATAACGAGCGT
>NW_027292444.1:0-715 GCF_016086655.4 Lepeophtheirus salmonis | reverse complement strand
GTAAATATTTATACTTTTTAATGATAACTTGATCGCCATTTGGTGTGGATGACTCAAAACATTTTTATATGTATTTCTATAAATGACATCAGTACCAACATCCTCTATTAATTTCATGATGGTTCCTCGGGAACGGACGGCTTTACCCGTGTATTTTCTCCATAAATTTTTCGAACGTAGATGATTAGCAATGGATAAGGGTATATTACATGCGATAAGCATCTTTGTCAGATCAGAGTTAAAGTCTGACTTGATGTATTCATCATTAACTTGATTTTTTTAGATAAATATCCATGCTCTTGATATGAGATGATGATAATGAGTGGCGTGTAATTCTAGACAGGGGACTAAAGGCACATTTATATCGACAAATCCGACATACCATCTGTTTCTCCTCCGGTAAGTATTTTCCAAATTCCTGGGCCTCCATTTTCAGAAATCCAGACAGAAGGATTTTAAGCATTTTATTCAGTTCTCTATCGACTATCACCATAATATATTTTATTAATATTGAATGATAAAGGCAGGAATGATAACGTTCTTAATTGATAGAAGAAGATGTATATTATTTAATCAATGATGCCATAAGTATTTCTTCTCTTCTCCTCGCACGCTTTTTTTATTCTTACCAAAATTATCACCCTTACTTATACTTAAAGCTGGGCTATTTTGCCAAATAAATGACTATTTTGAGATTACAAAAGGTTAATAGTAT
>NW_027292443.1:0-4881 GCF_016086655.4 Lepeophtheirus salmonis | reverse complement strand
TTTAACCTTGTATTTCTATTAACCTTGAGTAGCCTTTGTATTTTTTTTATTTAATATATGAAACTTAACTTACGATTTGTTTTGCAAAATTGTTTTATTTGAATTTCGTCTAGGTACCGTAATGAACAATGGGGATGTCAAAATAAAGCTAACAAATAAAAGGACTGAGTTGTCCCCAGTTTTTTTTGCCGGGGGCATGATAACTCATACCTCAACTATATTACATCAAACTTGATTTTATTAAAGCAACTCATGTCGAGTTCTTATTAGGCTTTTCTTTTTGAAAACAATCCATAATTATGGATCCTTGTTCCGTGTTAAATCAAATGTATTTTGATCTCCTCGAAAAGTACTTCTAGGGGTAATAAAATCCAACTTAATAAAAAAGCAAAAATTACGAATATCCATGGAAGATAAAATTTTTATTCTTAAAAAATGTGGTTTGATTATCAGATATGATATTTTTTGGAGCAACTCCTCGATTTATCATCTGTCGAAAAGCTTCCAAGAATTTTCCATTCCATTTTTAATACTAACACTAAATGAATTCCTCTACTTTGTGCTCAAATAAACAAAACAATGTACGACTTGACAGTAGAATTATCATTTTTTTTTTTTTTTTTTTTTGTAAACATTTCCCGCAAAATATATGCTTACACTCGTAAATTCAGGCTCTATTCGAACTCTTTCCTCAGGAAGAGTCGATATGAATTCGGAAAGAGGCTGAGTTTTGTTATGGCAATAAGACAAGACACCAAGGTTAATAGAAATGCAAGATTAGCCTAAAGCATTTAGGTTAGACCATCATGTAATCGGGATTTGCTAGAATTCTCAATCTGATATATTGTACAGACTTCTGGGCAAGATCTTCTTTCTAAGATTTGTAAAAGTAGTTACAATGTCCGAATGAAAAGCTTTTTGATGATAAAAAAAAATAATTTTTTCACCAACGACGATTTTCCAGGTAAAGAACTTGGTGTTTGAATTTCTCAGGGATGGAAGCATGGTGAATACGACTACCAACAACAAGTAGTTGTATTGAAGCATCAATGATGATAGATTATTGGATTTTGAAATTACACGATTATTAGATAAATCTTCATATTCTGTTGGAAAGCCTTTACACTGAACTATTACTATACACAAAATTTTGACCTAAGCATTCTGTAATTCTTCGGAAGAGAGAACATTGCAATGATGATATTTACGAGTTAACCATCTACGACACAAAGCGAATCGACTTCAAATAAATTCTAAAACGATTCAGGATCCCATTCTCGGCTTTGGAAATAGCGACAACAGATTTCGTGTCAAACTCTACAATGATTAGAGATATGCCGGAACAATCATGCTCCGGCCAATGCTTTGAAGAATGTTAAAGCCATGAAGGTCCATTCAATAAAGCATATTAGATTTTAAGGAATACAGAGACATCGTTGCATATGCCAGATTTAATATGGAAGGAACATACTTCCAGCAAGATGCTCCAACAAGATTTTAGATCTCTTGCACTCGATTTCCAACAGATATCTTCCATGATAACTTAGGTTTCGATATCCAAGCGAGAGTGACTTTCGAGTCCGACATAAGAATTGATCTGTATGAGTGTTCACAAATACATTTAAGACGTACTTTATGTGACGAGCACTGATGAGCGCTCCCAAAACTTCCAAGCTAGCCAAAGTCTTGCAAGCTTTATGAGCTTGACGAGCCTTGCTCTTCACAAACATCGTTTCAACGTTATTTTAATCTTCGAATCTGATGTAAACGATACATCCTAAAGCAGATTCACTCTCATCTCAAAAGCGTATAAATCATATTGAAATTAAATTTATGTAAAAGACAACGATCAACTTTAATTGTAGAAATATAGGAAAGTTCATTTTCCCAAATACGAAAAGTAAGGATACTTGATTCGTCGAGCTCCTCATCCCTTGAAATTTAGTTGAATTTAATTATGTGGTTTAAAATAAAATAAAAATTTCGACTACATTTAGAAATTGTAAAGATAACAACTATTGCTCCTTAACTGGAATATTTTATTCAGAACAGATTATGAAGTCCACACGATCCAGTTTTTGAGTTTGGGGTGTCATTTTGATGACACTATGCAGCTCCACCTTACTGTGTTATGTGTTCCAACCCCGTTGGGATATTCCTTGTTCAAAAATTTAATTTTCTATAAAGTTAGAATAACTGGAGACAAAGATTCGTAATCAAAAATTCAGACATAACTAAAAATTGTTGACAAAATAACTGTCAAACAACTGCTACGTAGGCTGCTATATACATTCCTAGCCTAATAATGAAAATGCCAATATTTATCATCAAAAATGGTTTTATTGTTTTCGCAAATATTATCCAGCATGATATATACACTTTGCATCTGCTCAAACCAATCGTCAAAGCTATTTTGTCACTCCGATTGAGACACCTTCAAAACATGGATTTCAAACGCTTCAACAGCATCTTTTGGCGACGAAAATCGTTGACCACACATTTTTTTTTTTTTTTTTTGAGGTGCGGAATAAGAAGAAGTAATTTGGTGCCAAGTCAGGACTGTACGGTGGATGACCCATCAATTCAACGTTTTGGCCGGTCAAAAAGGCTCTGGTTGGAGCCGATGTGTGAGAGCTCACATTGTCATTTTGAACAATGATTCGCCTGCTCTTGTTCGTTTTTTGAATTTCTCCAAAGACTTCAGCTAAACAAATTGTGATGTACCACTCAGAATTGACCGTCCTACGATGCTCAACTGGAACAGTCGCCACATGACCAGTTTTGCCGAAGACACAGGCGACCATTTGCTTCGAAGTAACTTTCGTTGGATTTGGATTGTCTTCGAAGGCCCATACGGTCGATTGTTGGGCTCAAACGCATAGATCCATGACTCACCACCTGTGACGATCTTTATAAACGTTTTTTTAAGTACCAAGAGCCTATGTTTTCAACATCGTTATTTTTGCAACAATCGACACGAGCCTTCTTTTGAGCGATTTTCAAATTGTGCGGGATGTAACGAGAATAAACCTTTTTTTACGGCCAGGTGTACATGCATTATTGAATGTAGGCTGGTGGAAGAAATGCCAAAGGTATATCACATGACGATCTTGCATTATCACTTCACGTACGGCATCAATGTTTCCTGGCACAGCGGCCATTTTGGACGACCTTCATGGAATTCGTCTTTGAGCGAGCGTCGGCCACGATTGAATTCATTAAGCCAGTTTTTCACATTGCTATTGGATGGTGCTTCATCGCCATACAAAGATTTAAGTTCATCAATCCACTTTTGTTGTGATAATCTACGTCGAAAATTGTGAAAAATGATCGTACGAAAATATTCACGACTTAATTCCATTTTTTTGCCAAATTAATTTTTTCAAGTAACTGCAAAAAACACAAATTATGGTCGTACGTCAAAACATTCTCAGTAAACAATTATGCTACAGAAATATCAATCTTAACAAAAGAAATGTCAAATTGCACCTGGCAATACTTATGTAGCATAGGCCAGAAAAATATATAGCAGCCTACGTAGTACTTCGGGAACCATAATTGGAATAATAACTATTTAAACAATCAAAAACTCTTTATTTTAATTCAATGAAACAAATATTAATACGTTAAAATTAACATTCATACTTAAAGAGAAAATAACTTTTGATCGCAACCAAAGTCTTCTTAAGCCTCAAAGAACCTTCAAAGAATAACCTGCAATATTTTTGTAACGATAAATTTAGTTCTAATTCAGTCTTAAGTATTAATTTTTAATCATTATGATATGAATTTATTTCTTTTAATTATATGTTTAGGAATTTTCAAAACGATGGGATCATATATAGAGTTTAAACTTTAAGCCAACCAAACCATCATTGAAGCGAAAAACATTAAAAAAATATATAGATATAAATTAGAATAAAATAAAAAATATTTTCCTACAACAATCGTATGTATAAATATATTTTACCATCTAAGGAAAGTTGAATTTGGGGTTGTCTTATGATGAGTCTTCTTCGTCAAAGTCTCCTATTCGTGAGAAAGAACTAAAGCAGGAACCACATTTGAATTTTTTACCGTCTCATGTACATTTTCAATATGAATCTTCAAGTGTGCTTTTTTTGTAAAGAACTAGAGCAGTAACTACATTTGAATTTTTTATCTCCTCATGAACACCTTCAATATGTCTCTTCAAGCTTCCAGAGCGTGTAAAATAACTAGAGCAGTAACTACATTTGAATTTTTTTAATTTTATCATGAACACCTTCAATATGCATCTTCAAGCTTAAAGAGTTTGTAAAATTAGAGCAGGAATCACATTTGATTTTATTTTATTTTCTCATGAACACCTTCAATATGCATCTTCAAGTTTCCAGTTTAAATAAAGCGTATTGTCATTTTAAAAACGTTAGTATTATATTAATTCGACTATAAGCCTAACAATTACATAGTATGTTATAAATAATCTCTAATTATTTGATTTTAAACCTTAAAACCTAATCCAATAAGGAAATTTGTGTATAATATAGTGATTATTATTTTTTATACTTTTATAATGGAATTTTTAAAAACTATAATATATTGTTAAAATTTCTTGTCGGTTGTATTTGATAGTTATTGTATAATAAAGTTTTTTTTAAATATTATTATACAAAACAATACATAAATTACTACTTTCAAACCTCTCCATTTTTGCTAGGAAATCGATGAAAGAAGCTTCTTATGCTCTTTGACATCTTTTCAAGCAAATTTCCCAATTTTACAAGATTCATGCAGATTGCATCTATTTTTTTTAATAAAATACTGTCATAAATTTTGTATAAAATGAATTTAGAAGATTTATGCGGATAATTATAGTCCGTTCAAAAGGTATTCAGCCAG
>NW_027292442.1:0-820 GCF_016086655.4 Lepeophtheirus salmonis | reverse complement strand
GCTTTCAAATATACCTGCACGATAAAGAGTATCATTTAAATATCCAAGAGGCAGGTGTTTTTTACATAACAATTAGGTAATATTCATTATCAAAAAAGTTGTGATCTGTCTTAAAAATTATTTAGTATTTTTAAAAACGGCAAATATCCTGAAAAACAAGAACTTTATACATCTTACAAAAATTATTGTGGTAATTGAAACTCAACTAGCAAGGATACTTGAGAGCACAATGATATTCAATTGAAGAGTTTAAACAAATGTGTTTCACAGCCAAAGAACTCAGTGATACGCATATTTCTACTGTTGAAGACTCGTCCACTTCGCCTCCTATCAATCATGTTTTCAAAAAACTTCTTCATAACACGTCCAAATTTACTAAATTTTAGAGAAAAAAGATATTTGTTATTATAATTCTAAATTTGGAATGAGTGCAACTACCTGTTCAGGACCTAGTTGCCATTTTTATATACTTTTTTCAAAAAAACTAAATTTCCCTTGGTTGCACAGGACTAAGGTTGTAAATAAACTATCAGACTTCTTTTTCATAAAAGACAATCCAAATTTAATTAACTTTCTGCAAGATATAGGAGGGCAAGTGTTCCCATGTTCCATTCATTTATAAAGCCTGGTTAACACCCGTCAAGGGGTGTCTTCGTGCGTTGAAGGGAAAAACTTAACCCCATTAAGGAACTACGTGATGATCAAGATTGAGTTCCTTTCTCATCGTACGGACTTGTTCGTCATATATGGTCTCAACAAAAATATAAAGAACTATTTCTTCGAGATATTCACTGTCCATGCATGAGAGACAGATTGTCAT
>NW_027292441.1:0-485 GCF_016086655.4 Lepeophtheirus salmonis | reverse complement strand
AAAAAAGGAAAAATTCAAAAACACCGCAAATTCCTTCAACTACTTTACTTTGTAATTCGTATTATGAATATTTTCTCTCAGAGAAGCATGAATATGTAAATAATATAATAATTAATATATAACATATAAAAAGCTGTATTGTGAACTTTTTCACAATAATTGAGGAAGAAGTAATTTTTTTTATAACAAAATTGGTCAATTTTCAAAACTCTGAGACCTCTAAATATCTCTCAATTTCGCTTAAATTTTGCTGATTGTATTTTTTTATCAATAGAAACGGATTTTGATTGATTGATTTTTGATTCGTTCTTTTAAAATTACTTTGCTATGGATGAAGGCTATTTCTACTTTAATCACACTGGATACGGTCCTAAGATGTCTGGGAGATGGAATTGACAAAACATTGGACGTATATATTTGCTCGTAGTGGCCAGAACCGATATTGTGCCATATCAAATCAACGGAAAGTGGAACCCAAAAATGCG
>NW_027292440.1:0-1531 GCF_016086655.4 Lepeophtheirus salmonis | reverse complement strand
GTAAGAATTATTGAACAAAGAAAAACGCTTGTAACAAATGGAGTATTACTGAAAAAATTATTCATCTTTTGAAGAAACTACTGTTAAAGCAAGCAAAAGAGAAGCTACTTTTCTATGATAATTCAAACAAAGAACTTATTTTTATAAAGAGCCTAGACAAGCATTGCCTTCAAATGACGTCCCTCCTACTCTAGAAAACTACGATCTTCAGTTTAGAAACAATTTGATAGTCATTTAAAAACAAATGTTTTTTTAATGGGTACTAAACCAGCGATAGCTAAATCTCAAAAAACTTAAATAGCCGCATTTGCCGAATATCAAATAGTCGGTGCATTCTTGATTATTCCAGAAATAATCTAAAACCCCAAAGATTTATCAAAAGTAGGGAAAAATTCATATTTTTACCAAAAAAAAACTTTATTTTTAGTAGAAGCAAAACACATTAATATTAAATGCCAAATCAATGAGCAAAAACTCCTCTAAGGTAACCTACTGAGGTGAAAAACATCATTTTTGATGATAAATTCCACATCGTGAACTCACCTGTATGTTAAAAAAAATATTAAGCTAATCGTTTAAAATGATAAATTAATCCTTCAAAAATAAAGTGTCAAGTTCAGATCGGTTTTTTTTCAAAATTAAGTAGAATGTTTCATTCAAATAATTTGAAATATTATACCATCCATTGATCTTTGAATAATAATGAAATTAATTCATAAGAATGATTATGTATTTATATATAAGTTACCAAACTTAAAAAGATATAAAACTTCATCATTGGTATTTATACTACATCAAATGAACAAGTTTGTAATAAATCTTGATGAAACTTCATCAAATGGCTTTAAAATAAAAAAAAAGATTGAATACTACAGTGATATTTGAATTAAAGTAATATGTTCTGAAAATAGCTTAATTTTTTTACATCATATATAAAAATCTTCAGAACTAAAAGTTCAAAAATTCTTAAGACATTATGTCACTAGATTGACCAGACACTTTTTTGAGAATAGAGTCTTCATGTTGGTATGTTATGGAGAAAAAAAATATTTTATGACATAAATTATTATAGTGTCATCCACGCCAAATCGATCAAAATCGGGATATTTTTACGGCACCATCTCCAATTTTTTTGAAATTTTGCATATAGTTTCATATTGAATAGATACTCAAAAATCTAAAATTTTATTCTTGTTTGACCTCCATATCAGGAGTTAGAGGCTCCTAAAGTTCCAGCCTCGAGGCCAGCACCCTTTTTTTAAAAGCAATATCTCTTGTGTTTTTAATGATATCGATCTACATTTTACAATTTAAAGTTATTGGCAGTGTAACATGTCTCCTCTGTAACAAGAATCCTCACTCTCCCCTATCTGAAAAATTATAGATCTGATTTTGTGTGTACAGCTTTCAATTACTTTATACATTGATATCTCACCACACATTTTAGTTTATTGAAGAGTCAATATAGCAGGGTCATTGTTATTGTTCCAGTTGGACGGAGAGGCTTGCATTTGGCTGAAGAGTTACAGAA
>NW_027292439.1:0-1247 GCF_016086655.4 Lepeophtheirus salmonis | reverse complement strand
TCCTCACACTCACTATTCTAAGAAAAAAAAGGATCTTTCATCCAAATACATAAGACTACACTTGGAAATAAGGTTCTCAAAATTGAAATTCCACTTAATTATAGCTTTTATTACAAAGGGTGATGACTCCCATTTCATGATTGGCATTCTACCAATGTTCCTCATAATTATAGTTTAATTGGTCGACTAACGCTTTTTTCCCTCGAGTTAAAGTTGATGCCATTTCAATTTCCATTAATTTTGTATTACCCTAATCACAAATCTTACCACCGATAAAGCTAAATCAATAATAAAACTAACGATAACTGATGTTAGATTTTGGTAGGTAGTTAAAAAATATCCCTATTCAACCTTTCACGTAACTAAATTCATATATGAAAATAATTATTTATTTAGTAGTTACGTGAATGGTTGAATGGGGAAGGATTTTTTTAAATTACCCGCCAATTTAAAATGGTACAGTGTCAGTCCGGGATATTATAAATTAAATAGGCGGGTAGTTTTAAAAAAAATCTCTCAGAGCGAATCGAAATAGATGATATATATTTTTTTTAAATATAAATTATAAAATTAGTATAAAGTGAAAGATTTTATATAATTATCCTAACGGTATTTCATATTTTGGATGACGTATTAATTTGATAATCTGTTTTGTATTGATGGAAAAAAAATGTTTGAAAAGTTTCGGTCTTCAACAGCCATTTTTATGACCTATCTAGCTATTTGAAAATGAAATTTTAATAATTGACTTTATCTATTTGTAAAGGGATTGAGATGTTTTAATTTTAAAGTTATAAAACTAAATTTAAAATGTTTCATTAAAGTTCCTTCCTCAAGTGATACAAATTGAATGTAATCCTGAATTTCCATTTTGAGGAAAAACTAATTGTTCCCCCAACGAACTATTCGGGATACTTAAACGATCATAAACACGGGATTGACCTCCAAATTGAATATTGGTGAAGGTGTACAATATACAAAGATTGGTGTCTCATAAACTCCCCTCTCTTGCATATTACAGTAAATTGTGGTGGTTTTAATCTTTGCTCCTTTTTTAAAAGAAGCTTCTTCTATATAATATATTTCTGAATTTATTTTGGTTCGATATGCTCAATTGGTTGCTCTCATAAAATAGCCAAAGACATCTGTCGATAAAATTTAAATATAATTTAGTATAGTAATTAAATTTTAAAAATGTCTCCAAATTATATATATATTCCCTCATTAATTAATTAAGAAGCTTTTAA
>NW_027292438.1:0-2001 GCF_016086655.4 Lepeophtheirus salmonis | reverse complement strand
TTATAGTTGATAATATTGTAAGAAAAACGCGTGCAATGAGGAGGGGGGAAAAAAAGACATATGGTATCATTGTTTAAAATACTGATGTGATTATCATCTGCCTGCTTTATTATGATTTTTGAGGGTATAACGAATGTATTTATTAGCAAAATGTTTAATGAAGATATACTACGTATAATTGACTTCGACGTTTTTATCCGTTACAGTAGATTTGAAAACGTCACCTCCATGAAATTGTAATTCATTATAACCTTATTCTCAGAATAATAGCTAATGAAACGACAAAGTAGAGTATTTGAAATATATTTGAAGCTCAAAGTTTAAAAAGAAGGCTTTAATTAAATATAATCAACATACTAAAAAAATAAACCATTAAACATTTAAGTTAAATATACAAAATTAAACAATTAAATCATATAACTATTAATAATAATAAATTATAAATACAGAATATTGAAATAATAGATTGATCCAGATAATTTTTTCTTGTTTTAACATCGGAATTCAGTTAAATATGTCATAACTTTAGGTTGCAATACACAAGCGAGACGTGGAGTTTAATCAAAAGATAATCACCCCTCTTCTTCATGTGGAAGTTGCTATATACAATTGTGCACAGGATAGATATATCTCTACCGATGAGATCTAACTAATTATTAATAATAAAGTAAATGTCAAAATCATAAAATTAGACAATAAATATACTAATAAAAAAATTTTTATAAATAAATTCATCGTAAAGATTTAGAGCAAAAGCTAATTATGTAGTAATGTCGGCGATATTACTCCTATTAAGAGCATCAAAAAAGATTTTTTCCCGTTATTTAGGTATGTTTATATAACAAAAGGCAAAAACAACTGCTTAAATGGTCACAACACCCAATGTAACTACCTTTTGGATGGTTTTGCAACTAGTTTAAACAGACTTCTTTTTGCTTTTATGAGTTGGGTATGATAATTAGGTTTTCCAATATTACATAGCAATAAATATTACTTTATCACTAAAGGTAAGCTATGGTTGATGGGCTCATATTGGAAAACCTGGTGTTCAGAAAAGTCTTAAAGCGAAAAGAAGTCTGTTTAAATGGTCACAACAATCGAGGGTAGTTACCCCGGGTGTTGCATTATAATTAACAGTTGTTTTTGATAATTATGTTGTTATATAAGCATACCTAAATAACGGGGAAAAATCTTTTTGATGCTCTTAATAGGGAGTAATATCGCCGGACATTACTACATAATTAGCTTTTTGCTCTAAATCTTTACGATGAATTTATTTATAAAATTTTTTATTAGTATATTTATTGTCTAATTTTATGATTTTGACATTTACTTTATTATTAATAATTAATAATTAGTTAGATCTCATCGGTAGAGATATATCTATCCTGGTGCACAATTGTATATTGCAACTTCCACATGAAGAAGAGGGGCATTGATTATCTTTTGATTAAACTCCACGTCTCGCTTGTGTATTGCAACCTAAAGTTATGACATATTTAACTGAATTCCGATGTTAAAACAAGAAAAATTATCTGGATCAATCTAATATTTCAATATTCTGTATTTATAATTTATTATTATTAATAGTTATATGATTTTAATTGTTTAATTTGTATATTTAACTTAAATGTTTAATGGTTTATTTTTAGTATGTTGATTATATTTAATTAAAGCATTTATTTTAATCTTTGAGCTTCGAAATATTTTACAAAATACTCTACTTTGTCGTTTCAGTGGCTATTCTGAGAATAAGGTTCGCCAATGAATTACAATTTCATGGAGTGTGACGTTTTCAAATCTACTGTAACGGATAAAAAACGTCGAAAGTCAATTATACGTAATATATCTTCATTAAACATTTTGCTAATAAAATGCATTCGTTATGCCCTCAAAGATCATAATAAAGCAGGCAGATGATAATCAGTATTTTAAACATGTTACCGTATCTTTTCCCCCTCCTCCTTGCACGCGTTTTTCTCTACAATATTATCAACTATA
>NW_027292437.1:0-1294 GCF_016086655.4 Lepeophtheirus salmonis | reverse complement strand
AATAATAAACATCTTCCTCTATCAAGAACGTTATCAATTCCCGCCTTTATTATTCAATATTAATATAATATTAGATACTGATAGTCGATAGAGAACTGAATAAAATGCCTCAAATAACGTCGCCTTCTGTTTGGATTTCTGGAAATGGAGGCCCAGGAATTTGGAAAATACTTACCGGACGAGAAACAGATGGCTTGTCGGATTTGTCGATATAAATGTGCCTTTAGTCCCCTGTCTAGAATTAAACGCCACTCATTATCCTCATCTCATATCAAGAGCATGGATATTCATCTAAAAATCAAGTTAATGATGAATACATCAAGTCAGACTTTAACTCTGATCTCACAAAGATGCTTATTGCATGTAATATACCCTTATCCATTGCTAATCATCCTACGTTCAAAAAATTATGGAGAAATACACGGGTAAACCCATCCCTTCCCGAGGAACCATCATTAAATTAATGGAGGATGTTGGTAATGATGTCATTTATAGAAATACCCCCATTGTAAATTGTGAAGTTTGAGATAATTTTCAGCATGTTTTGAGTCATCAACACCAAATTACGATCAAAGTTATCAGTAAAAAGTATAAAATATTTACTAATTTCGAAATGGAACTCTGAATTTTGTACCATCTAACAGTAAGTATTCATTTTTTTTAAATCTAACCATAAAATATGATTCTATTTTAGCTAAAAATATCAAGAATTATGATACACAACTCATTAAATGGCAAAAACAACTGCTTAAATGGTCACAACAACGCAGGTAGTAGCTTTGGATGGTTCGCAACTAGTTTGTCTGACACTAGTTTCTTCACTTAAAGACTTGGGTATGATCATTAGGTTTTCCAATATTACATAGTCAATAAATATTACTTTTTTATCACTTAAGGATTAGCTATGGTTGATAAGCCCCAAGAAATGGTGTTGTAGGGGTCAATTGACTAGCAAAGTTATTCTCTGAAATTAATCTTGATATGGTCTATAAGCTCATCCGCTCCCTTGAAGGCCAAGTTGCAGAGTTTTCAAAGCCGACCATTCTCGGAAGACTCCCATGCATTCATCTTATTACCTCATATAACGTGTTACTAAAATAACTAAACTATAGTAAATAGCTATTTATTAATAATATAATTATAATACATATATTCAGTATTCTAGATCTACTTTCTACACTTGTGACCATAGAGAAAGAAATATATAGAGGCAACCAGTGAGGAAATATTTTGAAAAAATTTCAGCTGTTTATAGGGGTCTAGATGAAGGTCAGCTGCAATGTTACTAGAACAG
>NW_027292436.1:0-1218 GCF_016086655.4 Lepeophtheirus salmonis | reverse complement strand
CACACCATCCATGTTTATTTCAGGGAAGTTGGTTTTGATCCATAGTGACAATGCAATTGAACTTATTTTCAAATTAATGCTGGTAGTGCAACAATTTTATAATAAACTCAAGCGAAATGTGTGTATTTTGTAAGACAAGATAAATAAATATTAACTACTTTTGTACGAAGTGCACAAAATCTCTATGTCGTCACTTTGTCGCACTCTCTTAGGCCAACATAGGCACTGAGACAGTTGATATATTTTTTAGATGCCTTGTTTAAACTTGCAACAGTTGGGAAAAAATGGAATCAATTGACGCATTCGTGGTCCCAAATATTTGGAAACAAGAAGTTATTTAGTAGAAAGTTTTGTCTGAAATACAACGGGAGATACACATTACTAAAACCATCTTTTCGAAGAAAAAAAAATTGAATTTTTTTTCACTACACCTATTATATATATATTTAAAGGCTTTTAATTCAAATAAAGGTTCAAAACTATTGCTAAAATTCTTGGCCACGTTAACTCATTTTACAACTTTGAATACAAGTCCTATAATTTACTCAAATATACAAATAAATATTAGCGGATATGTAGATATAAAGTAACCAAATATATTGGGATTATCTCCTTTTCTTGATCAATATGGTTTTATGTTGACATGCCACATATGTGAAAGCCATTTATTATATAGCTTTCAAAATAAGGGGATATAGGTATGTAAATACTCTACATATAATTTAATACTTGCATATGTGGACTTATTTAATATTATTCTTACTCACAATTTTGATAATTTTTTTTGTCTGCTTCATAAAAAAATGCACTTATAATAGAATAAAATGAAAGTTTATTTTACCTTTTCCTTTAAGTTTTAATACAATGAATATTTTTAGGCTATAATTCATTGCATCAAGTTATGAACGAGGAAAAAAAGTTAAATATGCTTGTGTTTTAATATCTCGATATACCTATATGTGTTAGCTAGTTATAATATTATAGCATATTGATAGTTTTGATCAAGATGAAAAAGTTTTCACTTTATATCAATGATTTAATTCAGCGATTGGACTCTCCGGGTGCGGCTTATCAATCTTTACAAAAAACATAACTTTATTTACCTTTAATTTAAATTAAATTAATTTGTACTTAAAAGAATTTAAAAATTTAAATTTAAAAGAATAAATAAAACTTTAGACAAGGGAAGTCGGTCAAATGATTCGTAACTTAGGGAGA
>NW_027292435.1:0-778 GCF_016086655.4 Lepeophtheirus salmonis | reverse complement strand
GTATACCTTAAATTGAAATAAAGGAAAAAGACAAAGCAAATGAACTAAATCTAAAAATGAGCAAATGAACCAAATCTTGATTAAAAATTACAACAACAAAAGGTTGTCTTTATTCTGAAGGATGCTTCAGGAGCATAATAAAAATTAACAGCAATAAAATGTATTAAAAACAGATTTGAAGGAATTTTATAAAATTGGGGTTGCCGAAAATCTCATTTCACTAACAAGGAGTTAATTAGAGATAATTCTAAAAAAATCTACAATCAGAACACTGATAAAGAACCATAAGCAGAAAAATAAACAGCTGATAAATGAAAAGAAATAGTAAATTTCTATTGTAGTGAAGTAACCCGGTTTTGTACACAAAATTTGTAATAAACTAAAAACAAATAATATTAATGATATAACTTTTTGTTGTTGTTGATGTATCCCGCAGAAAATTATTAATAGCAACAAGATGGAGCCCCTTATCACACCTCCAAAGATAATGTTGGAGAAAATATATTGTGGGATGAGGAGAAATGACCTCTATTATCACCAGAATTAAATATTTTGGATTATTATTTTTGGAGGGATGTCGAGAGGAGGGCATTGTGCGACATTTAATCCAATTTTGAAGCTCTTAAACCCTCCATTTCATGGGAATGGGCCTTAATTGATTCGAAAGAAATAATCGTGCCTGCCGTACCTTCTGGTCTCATTAAGAAAAATGTGTGGTAGCAGAATCCCAAAGATAAAAATTATTTATGAATATATCTAAAATATTAATCTAAATTTT
>NW_027292434.1:0-1180 GCF_016086655.4 Lepeophtheirus salmonis | reverse complement strand
TTGAGACCATCCCAGAAATAACAACCAGCAATTTTTCTAAAATTAGCTTGTACTCCCAGATGACTCACTCAGTGTACTCCGGATTATTCCTGCGACTAAAGATGGAGGCTCTACCGGCCCTGATTTAGGATTACATACGTAACAGGACTTTGTGACTTTCATCTAGAAAAACGAACTCACGCTCTTGCAGAGAAGCAAACTCCTCCAAATCCACCATATCCACAATAATATTATTAATCTTTGACAAAAAATCTGCAGGGATATTGTCCTTCCTACTTCTATGAAGCAGACGGACTCCGTACTCGGACACTTCTGCAAAATAATGGTGACCTTTATTAGAGCATGTAGGATTTTTAGAGTTAATAGCAAATATCAAGGTCTTGTGGTCCGTTTATACAACAATAGGACGTCCCACAATGAAACATTTGATGTGACGTAGAGCCTTTTCGAGACCAAAAAGCTCTCTCTCGAAAGTGGAGTAGCGCATTTGGGTTAAACTAAGAGCTCTTCTGAAGAATCCAAAGGGAATGTCACCTCGTTGCTCCAACACACCACCAATGACCTTGTGTAGTGTTCTACGAACACCACCAACAGACAGAAGTAACGGACCGGAGTAAAGGCAATAAGAAGACCTTTTGCTTGGGAGTACAATCATACACTAAATATATATTCTGTAAGGGATTACACTTAAAAAGGATGTACATAGACATAACTATTAAAATATATCAACACGGAAAACAAACGGTTGCTTAATTTCCAATCACTCTTCATAGTAGTGAAGTGAAATAACAACTATCCATGGAGTTGGAGTATTCATTTTTTCCCTGATTTTCCTCGCATGTATTGTAAATTCTTCAACCCATTTTTTTGGTTGCAATATCTACAAACTCGCAATTTGTATACGCAGATTGTACAAGTTATAATTGGTAAGTCTCATAACCCTTTATTTAATAAAAAAATAAAGTCATATTACTTTAAAAACTATTAGTTAGTTGATATTATCATTTCATTTTGATCTATAAAAATTGCGCATTTATTATGTTTTTACGTGTAATATCACAGTGAGCGTTTGTATTTTAAAATATAATTCTTAATTTTAATATTAATCCCAACTTATACAATGGACACAAGACTCAGACTAGTGAAAAAAATGAGTTAAGAAGTTGAAAATAAATCAATT
>NW_027292433.1:0-529 GCF_016086655.4 Lepeophtheirus salmonis | reverse complement strand
TTTAGTTATATATGAAAAAATAACGCAGAATAAACATTATAAAGTTTGAACTAGAATAAACAAATTATTGGGTTAACAAAACTCCATATTATAAAAATCTTATCTAGTTAAGCTAACCTCGTCTTCCGGACTTCGAATGAGCATTTTCTAAAAAGTAAAATATATTACAAAACATCATAACTCCTAATTATACCTCCAAGGAATAAATAAACAGTGCGTATAACAAAGAAAAAAAGTTTCTGTGCATCATTGATAATAATTAAGTATGTTAACAACATATAATATTTTGTATGCGAAGGAGGGGGAAGTTTTTTTTTAAACATTAAAGATAGAAAATTTTATAATTTTTTGAATTACGTGATTTTGGAAAGCTTGTGAAAATACACAGATGGTTCAGCTATCCTTTAACAGAATTTCATGAAGCAAATATTAACCATCAATGCGATATCAAGTTCCCAAAAATTATGGTGAGAAATAATGTAACGTTTAAATTGCTCATATACTATAATATTTATGATGGAATGGTAGA
>NW_027292432.1:0-1639 GCF_016086655.4 Lepeophtheirus salmonis | reverse complement strand
ATTAACTAATTAAATGGAGGTCAAGAAAACTAAAATTTTAGATTTTTATGTAATTTTAAACTAAATGTAAAATTATAAAAACTATTTAGGTGTGGAATGACCCAGTCACAAAGTTTAGTAAAACAGATAGTGTCGAAACAGTGTTTAACTAAATTATCAATTAAAAAATAAATTTAACTTTAACAAATTAACTGAATCAAGTTAAGTTAAAGTAAAGATAATACAGTTTAAAAAAATAATTAATTAAGTTAAAGTTAAAATAACTCGTTTATATAATTAACTAGTTAAGGTAAAAGGTAATTAACTTAACTTATAAACTTATCTAAATTAATTTAAGTTGCATTAACTTGCCAACTCTGGATTTATGATATAGAGTTTGTGTTTGTGTCATTTATGCGTGCACGCCGTTGAACCTAGGAGGCTGAAATTTTGAATAGGTGTTCTATCGAACCTGGTCAAGCTAAAATGGAGGTGCCGTTTATTGGAAGTTTTTTATAGGGGGGCTTATGCTATACCCATAACACAAAAAACGTTTTTTGGAGCTCAAGAAGACTAGATTAAAAATAAAAATATAATTGCCGTCTCAAAAAAACAACCATACGAATAACTAGGTTTCCTAAATTTATTCCAATTTGCAAAAGTGATGGGCGAAAAAAATCCGCAAAAATTGCAATTTCGTTTATTTCAGGTGCAAAAAATGAACTTCCAATGAAGTATTCTTTAATAAAATAAACTTTGTAAAAATTTGTCTAGAGATTTGTTTGCATACAAATTTGACAAATAAAATTTTTTACTGAAATATTCGACATTTTCTGAATAATTTTTCTATTTTTGTCTCCTCTTTTTTTTTTTTATCAAACGTCAGTTTATCATTTTTAAGAAATAATTGCCGTAAAACGACACATTCTGTAAAAAAAGTTGTAGACTCCTATTTTCAATTGTTTGGAACATTTTGATAAATAATTTTTGCAATATTGCAAAAATGAACCAGTTATCGCGTGTTATTTTTTTGAGAACATTATTTATCCATAACTTTTTTGTTTTTGCAAGTACGAAAAAAATATTAGTAGGTTTGCGTTACTATTTACTATGGAAAGAAATGCTATTAACTAGTTATTTGTAAAATTATTGGGTAAAAGTTTTTTTTATTTTCTTCGCGAATTTTGATTTCGCAATTTTTAACAAAAAAAAAAATCTCATCTAGACAAATTCTCAGCTGATCCATGTAGAATGTTAATGGGTCTTGAACTATACCGTGAGAACATGTATGAATTTTACTTTGAGTTTGTGCATATCTTAAAACAGAGGTTTTGGTTCCGATATATTTCGTAAATGCTCGAATATATAGATCCGAATACGAGTAAAATTTGCTTTCAAACCTCTCTTGGAGGCCTTGAGTTTTTCAATTTGGTAACGGGGATGAGGGAATATTTTATATAGAGCGTTTATAATACTGAGTATTGTGTACACAGAAAAATAATAAAATAGTAGTTGTCTTCAGTCTTTGAAGAGAATAAAAAATCCAGTTAAGACTTAAGGGTATTAAATCGTCTATAGTGTTGACTCCTTGATAAATGGAAATAAATAATGTTCCTATCAGGCTTAATTTCAGGGAATATTCAAGGATATTCGTTTATAT
>NW_027292431.1:0-1230 GCF_016086655.4 Lepeophtheirus salmonis | reverse complement strand
TATACTATTAGGCTGGCTATATTATTTTCAAAATTGAAAAATATGATCCACGTTGTGAATTATGCTTATTTGTCTTAAAAATACAGTTAAGGAATATTACGATGACAACATAACTAAAATTATAAGTATATTGGATTATATTGGGAGTCTAGTCTATTGTTCATATGAAATTTAAAAAAATAATTTTGCCTATCGAAATTGCTTTCAGAAACATGAAAGAATCTCTTTACAAGGCTCAAAAGAAAGACCTTTCAAAGAAAATCAAACATGCTAGTCATATAATAACTGAAGATATTAACTTTATACCAAAATAACATTTGTTAAAAGAGAAAATTATGAATCTTTTTATAAGATTAAGACTTATAATAAGCAAAAACATTTTTAAAAAAACAAGAACTAAGGAACAAAGGCAAATTTAATAGTCAATTTGCCTCGAAAAGTATGGCAATTAGATTTTTAAATTAATAACTTTGTTTATTACTATATTTGTATAAAATGAATTATATTATGTTAAAAACACTATGAGTAAATTTTGTTGTATACGGGGCCAAAGTACAAGGAATATTGGTCCAAAAAATTATAGTTGCTCATATAATGTGTATATTGTATCTTCCCCTATAAGCTCCATGAAGCTGGAACTGTATAGCAATTCTAAATACCATTGAAAATGAAGAAAATAATTTTCTATAGCTTAACAGTTTAATTAAATAATAACATCAAATGACATATTATAAAATTTTTGAATTACATTTAATCCTAAAAGCAACCCTTGTACATAGTCGGTATTTGAATTTATTCATGTATTCTTTTCACTTAAAACGCTCACTATATGTTAAGAGTGGAATGAAACTAAAAGAATGTTTACAATTAATTATCCATTATCACTGTCTAATAGTAATTATGTTCCACTTTTTCACAATGACTTGTTCTTTGATGCTGGGAGTAACAAAGTAACACGATCTTTTCATAAATTCAATTCGCCAAGTATTGAAAGTCAATAGAAATTACTAATAACAATACATATGGATTGACTATATTTGGCCATTGGATTGAATTATAGAATTGATGATGACAAGGCTAGAGAGTTAACATAGAATAATCCTTCTATTTCATTTCTCAAATGGGTTTGAGTGAAATCAGACAAGTCTTCTTCGTATTGACAGTCTTGGAGAAGGGGGACTCAGGACTCCCAATTCTTTGAAATAGCAGAGCATTTTTTTCTTTGTGAGA
>NW_027292430.1:0-744 GCF_016086655.4 Lepeophtheirus salmonis | reverse complement strand
ATAACCTCAGTTAACCAATCACAAAAATTAATCAGATTAATTTAATCTTGTGACTTTTTGTGTTATAATATTTATAATTATCGGACCGAAACCCTTCACAAGTGTATTAATTAAAAACTAATATAAGTGTTCATTTAAAGTATTCTTCTAAAATATATTTATAAAAATATGGCAAAGTAATTTCAAGTAAACATGTTGAGGCATAATTTTTATAAGTATCTATATGGTCTTGTATTTAAAGGCTTTAGCCCCGAATTTTAAAAAAAATAATCCAGAATACTTATATTAATAATTCAAACCTTAAGCATATTATTCACAAATTGTTAGAGCTAATATTTTTATAACTTGAGTAGTAGAAAAAATTATATTAAAGGATGAGCATTATTTTTATTTGTAATGTTGCATCTCTATAATATATATTTTTTTATATAAAAGTAATCTTTCATTTATATCACTTTAATTCTCTTTACTTCAATTAGTTTTTTCTTTATCTTGTCATGTAAGTTCATCTATTTTTGGAGAAAATATGATTTAATTAGCGCTAGATTATAAAGATGTCCATGAATCTTTAAAATAAAAAATTAAAAAAATTGATTTCTTTTCTGTCAAACAGACAAAATTTAATGATTTTTAAGTTATTATATAATGAGATACTTTAAAAAAGTACATGCCTAAATTTATTCTTTCGTGAAAAGCATTCAATACGCATACTGGATAATCAAATTGGTTATCCTGAGAAAATAA
>NW_027292429.1:0-648 GCF_016086655.4 Lepeophtheirus salmonis | reverse complement strand
TCAATAAATTAAATATTTTTAGCACATATTAAATATTTTAAAGATGAATTGAAATTAAAATATTTCATGATTTTTTCAACCTGAATCAGTCATAATTATTTTCAATTTTTTTCCAGAATTAAGCTGAATAAAATACAACATTTCGACTTAATTCGGTAAACTTTGTTAGATAGGGCTTTAATACATATTGAAAACTATTTTCTTCAGAATTAGTTTAAAAAGTGTATATTAAAAAGAAAAATGGAAAATAAATGTTTTAAATTAAAAACTTGTGCATTATTCATTAAAGTAACAATTTTGAGTACGTTTTATATTTGCTACTATATAAAACCACATTTTAACCATATTCGGCAGAATTTTTCACAAAAGGCCTTGAAAAGGGTAAACTTTTAATTACAATGGAAAAAACTTATTTTATGTTGAAATAAATGTTCAAATCATTAAATTTACCATTTTTAGCACTTTTTGAGAACTATGCTTAAGCCAATATCAAGCTTTCTTGTCAAAATTAGGTTAGAAAGTGCATATTAAAAATAATAAAGATCAAACTAAATGTTTTTAATTAAAAAATCGTGCTTTAATAATTCATTTTTTCTATTTTGATCATGTTTTTAAATATTTAATTGTACGCAAAGATCACATTTTAAC
>NW_027292428.1:0-914 GCF_016086655.4 Lepeophtheirus salmonis | reverse complement strand
ATATTCGATAATACTAAATGTTTGTGTTTGTACAATGATAATTAATGAATATAATGAATAAAAAAATATTTTTCTGCAAAATAACACTAATTAATTTACCTATTCGAAATTTATATGAACAATACCCATTTATTTTTCTATCAATTTAAATTGAATTAAAATATGAAATCGCATACATCTGAATATATTATTATTTTTCTGTCAAATGTCCCAAATAGTTTTTCCGGGAAATGTCTGTTCGGCAGAATGTCAATCGGCAAAATGTAAATTTGTCCAATTGCTTTAGAACCGTTTTTAATACGAAGCTTGTACGTTAGGGTGATAATAAAATCAATGTTTTTGGAAAAGTAAATGGCTTGGTTTTAAAATGGTTCCTAATTGTACAAAAATCATTTGAGAAAAGTTGGAACAGTTTTGAAAATTTTCATTTTTTTTAAACGGAGTATTTTCTTAAATACTGTCCATATATCTCAATTAAAGATATTTTGTAAAAACAATAAATTGAGCTTACTAAATTTAAAATAAAATGTATTTTATAATTATTTCAAAAAAAATAATATAGGTTAAGTTAAGTATCGTCTAACACATCGAATAGGTCTTTATTTTAATATATTTTATATAGACATCGTGCGTTATATTTGAGGTTTTTTAAATAAACCCATTGATACACATGTTAGTAAGAAGTTTTGTATCAAAATATTTTCATGAATAGATCGAATAAAAAAGTTATTAAAGATTTTAAAACACTATAAAAAAATACCCCAAATTCATAAATTTGGACAAGTTACAAATCAAAAATTTTAATTTGGGACGTTATTTTAATCATGTTTCCTTAATTTCAGACAAAATGAAATAGCAAAAATACAGTATTAATAAATATATAGGAATGCAAATACTGTTTTAATAATTATTTC
>NW_027292427.1:0-2197 GCF_016086655.4 Lepeophtheirus salmonis | reverse complement strand
TCACTCTTCTCGCCTTCTTTGATGCATAGCAAATAATTATATTATCTTATGAGATCTGCTCAGCAGCTGTCTAATTGACAGTGATTATGGTTAGACTAGCAGGTGATCTTATGACATGGTTGATCAAAAGTAGATTTTGATGATCTTTAGCTTTAAAAAGCTCCTCTTGGCTCTTGCAACAGTCAATGGAAGACTGTGATCAATTCTGAGAACAGACCACACACTTTGAAATATTTTAGAAAGCTATCTTTCTGAGCGAAATTGTCAGTAGCTCAATCATGACATTTTAGAAAGATCTTCAGTTCTTGTTCAAGTTTTAAACCATATTAGTCATATTTTCCCTTATAGTGCATAAATGGAGTGACTCTTTTTTATGCCTGAAATTGACGCTAACTTGGCGTGTAAATGAGTAACACAAAAGCTACTGGTGAAATTGAATAAAACAAACCCTTTATGGGCGCTCATGCCCCTCACTCAATGCCGCCTTTTTCAGAAAAAATGCATATAAATTGTTGATGTATAGGATGAAAAATGTGTACTTTTAGCTCGCCTCAGTTTTTAGTTGTCATTATTATTCAATTCTTGAGTAGTGAACTTCCTTAGCTAAATAGATTCAATTATATTCTGAATCTGATTGAACTTTCGTATATGCTCATAAAAGACGGATAGTAGTAACCTTGAGGAATTCTGGCGGAGTGTTAATTGTTAGTTCATATTGGACTCAGAGTAGAATTGAGAATCAATATCGACGTAATTATTGTTGATTTTATTCTCCCCTTTCTCCCTCATTACAGCTGATTGTGGCTGATGTAATGAAATATCATGATTGCTAATAAAGCTGATATCCTGCAAATTATTCTTTTAGTAGTCAAGGTACCATGTTGATCATCAGTTGTTGTTTTTTACTCGCCCAAAAAACACCAGATTTTTATCACTATTTTTGTATATACAAGTAATACGTTTCATTGTTTTTATCGTAAAATAGCTATTATCTCTTTAATTCAAAATGGACGGATTTCCCATAAAATATTGTCACTTGATGCCATAGTATGTTCTAAATGTTTGTAAAAGAATATTATTGAATAATAATATTTTAGTTGGGAAAAATTGGCAAACCACAACTGATTTGGGCCTGTTTTCTGTTTCTTTTTGCATGAAAGGGTGCAAGATACTATAAAAGTAACACCGTGATACAAATACGTAAATAACATTTAATTATTTTTAAGATATTGTATTCAAAAAATGTTCTGGGATTTGGGAAATATGTATATATAATAAATATTGCAACATATATAAAAAAAATGTCACACGACCTTCTTAAATTCGGAGGATTTTTGCCATACAAGCTCAAATTCATGAATTAATTAAGTACTCATAATTTTTAGTAGTTCATGGGATATAAATACTTTTATCTATTCCTTTTAGGACTAAATTTTTTAGCGTCGCTTTCATGAGTTGTTACGGGACGCTACTAGTTCTTGTATATTTTATAATCTAAATGAGATTACCCCTTGAAATTTGGTACTTGACTACTTTAAAGTGTGAGGATTCCAAAAATAGAGTATTTTAATGTCTTATGACCTCATCTTTGATTTAAAAAAAAAATCAAATATACCGGCAAGTACTTGACCAAGAATTAAAAATTTGGCAAAGTCGTACGTTAATGAAACTTTGCCAATGTGTTTAATATATATAGAGGTATTACTATGCTAGAAATCAGTTTTTTTTTATCATAGCTCTCATGGTGGGATCTCAAATTTAGGTTACTTTTCTCAGGTATTTCTATCAATTTTATGTACTTGTTGATTACTGATAGATATTTAAACACCTCAGTATTCAAACGAGTTTATCAATTAAATGTTTAGATACAAATAACGACGCTCATACCTTATTTTTATTCTTCTTTGGATATAAAGTACTTTTAAAAATGAATATTTTTTATAGCTTTATTTATTGAATTTAATTATAAAATGGTTTACTTCGCATGTTTCTTCTTTTTTTTTTTTCTTGTGTTCATCATTTATTTATCATCTGGCCCATATGTGAAGAGGTAGGCATTGATATTTTCTGTATTGAGAAGGCTTTAAATGATAATTTTCATAAAGAAACTTACGTGAAAAAATGTGGTCTTAAAAGTGTTCAATAAAGCAAACCCTTGAGGTTTTACAAATAAGAAGTAATGTAAAATTTGTGACCC
>NW_027292426.1:0-1034 GCF_016086655.4 Lepeophtheirus salmonis | reverse complement strand
GTTCAATTGGAAAATCAATAAATGAAGATTTACAAAAAATGCCAGACGCCAATTTCAGGCCTTTTGTAGGAAAAGTTAATAAACTTAACGACGATATTTCGTCAGATTTAAATAATGACCAACGCTACCTTTAAGACATTGTTTTGGCAATTCAGTCTGAAAAAATTGTTCGTGGTTCCCACTTACCTCTTAAATCACCAGGAACCTTGCACGAGGCTAAATGGCTTACCAAAGCTAATCGCATTTTGAGATATTATATATCAAATAAAAACCTATCAAAACCCGTTAAAATTGCATTTATCTTTAACTATTACGTTCCAACATGGCTTGCAATTAAATGTTAACTGAATTGCTGAAATGTTTCAAAGCATTTTCAGCATGCAATTTCATTATCAAGAGGTATTGGTCAAGATCTACCCCCTATTCCACAAAAAAAAATATCCTGAAATTCTTTCTTCGCTCATCATGAAAATATATTGTTAGCAGCGGTAGTAGATGAAGATTCAGAAGTTCGTAAATTTACATTGAACAAAGTTTTGAATGCAAAAATTTCATAGGTCCCCCATAATTCATAATAAAATAAACTATTAATCAAATCATTTCATGAATATGATTGTTTGGTCTTAGATAATTTCAGTTCTTCCACTTTTGCAATATTGGTAAGATAAAAAACTTATAAAAGCAAAGAATGAGCCTTTCAAATCAGAGAAAGATCTATGTCATTCCTATCCTGTAGAAAGGTGAGTGAAACTAGTTTCAGAGGCTTCATGTAAGGTTTATGGATATAACCGAAGACACGGATACATTTTGTCAAGTTTAAAATAAAGAGATAAGCTAAGGATTTTTAAAACTAATATATTTGATATATTTACGTATTATATCTTTAAAAATAACATTCAGCAAAGATTAAGGATAATTATACACATTATTATATACTAACTTATATAAAATAATAAAAAAAAGATATTGGCAGAATTTTATGCCTTTCATAAATAACTTTTATCTTTTTCGTCTATTTTCGCTTTAAATACGGG
>NW_027292425.1:0-527 GCF_016086655.4 Lepeophtheirus salmonis | reverse complement strand
ATGGCATTTAGAAATATATTTGTAGCTCTAAGTCTACTAGTTTTTTTTCTTTCAGAAAGACGGAAGCACTTAATTTACATCCACATAATTGAAGATTCTTTAATGACCTTAACGTATCCTATTTATCATTTTTTTGCAGTTTAGATTATTAATTAAACAAAGTGAGGATTTTTCGATTTTCAAAGAAATAATTACTATAATTAGGATATTTAATGAATAGTAATCATTCAATGTTTGATAATGTAGTTCTCTTCCCTGGAGTCGAAGCTAGAACATACCTTATTTTTTTGATTTTTTTTGATTGATTAAACCCTACTCATGCTACATGAGAGCCATGACGACGTCAATACATACTTTGCAGACTTGCTAAATCTTCCTGTCCATTAAGCTCCAAAAATAAGAAGTCAGACTGTAGATGTAGGAAAGGGAACTATTCTATTACCAAACATACCATCCATTTGGATAATTGTATAATATTTAGGATAAGAGCAATTTCGTGAAGGACCAATTTGTTGAAATTGGAGTTC
>NW_027292424.1:0-3162 GCF_016086655.4 Lepeophtheirus salmonis | reverse complement strand
GCATTCTCATATCTTTTGTCATTAGTCACAACTTTCCTATTACATCAAATACAAAGTATACATGTTTTAATTTATTTTTAATCTTACTCGTTAGATAACAATATTTTTTAGAACTTAAGGTATAAACCAAGTGGCCTGTTAGCTTGAGTAATGTTCTATGTGAAATAATTTTCCCATGCAAGAATTGGCTTTTTATTATACGGCAGATGACGTCAAATGATCTTTTTTCTTCATGACATAAACAATTTTTTCTTCCTTTCCTAGAACTTATAGGGTGGTCCAGATAAATTGGGAAAATCTTTTAAGGCTTATAACAAACGAGCTAGATGGATTCTAATGAAATCCACTTTTCATGATAACCATGCGATCGTACTGGTTCTGATTTTGCACTTTTAATTTATATTCCCTAGATGGATGGAGTAACTCAATAAATCTTCCAACAGGACAGTATGCACTGTTCCATAAAGCCAAAAAAGTATCCGGGCCAAAAAATTACCTCACTCAATTTACGAAAATTCCCAATTAGGAAAATTGCACGTATTTTGTTCAAACTTCATGATGAATAATAACGCATTATAAAAATATTTAGCGAAAGTGGGGAATGTACCCTGTTGATTCGGCCCATGACAATTAGTTTTTAACACTACCAAGACTTCCAGGCCCAACTCGAGGGCTTGATACTATTTTTTGAAATTAGAGGTGTTCCTTGGATGTATGTGATGCTTTGACAGTGGGTTTCACTGGCTCTAAAACCAGGATTTTTGGCCTGCAAACAACTCGGAACTGGGACCATGCGATTTCTATCTCTGGGGGAGGGTCGATTATGGGGTATGTGCCAAGTATCATTTGTCTGTGAAGATCTGGAAGAATTCCATTACCTGTAGAATTATACAGCTGGATCTGGACAAGGTCGCCCGGGTCTGCTAAAACTTCCGGCGCCTTGTGGCTGAGAATTATCAAGAGAGGTGTTTCTCATTATAAATAATTGAATATCATTAAATATAGCTTTTAAATAATAAAAAAATATGGTTTTATAGTCCGTTAAGCATTGTCACCAGTCGCTGGATGTAGTGATTAAAATCTTGTTTATTATGGACATGCTCAAGAAGGAAAGAAAATGATAATGGTTCCCCCGACAATTTTGATTTGTTTAGGTTAGTAGCTTAACTGATGAAGTTTCATTAGAACAGCTATAATCAGCTGTGACAAGGGAGGAAGGAGAGAAGGGCATAAACAAGGATATTGGCAAGAATTAGTCCGATGTCGATCATCAACTATACTCTGAGTCCAAAAAGAACTTACAATCAAGGTTGGGAGTTTAGCGGTGCGTTCCAATAGGTCATAGTAATTCCGGAAGAGATGGAGTTTTCCAGAGGATACGCATCCTAGAAACACGACTATGCAAATTCAGGGCAATTTTTGAAATTAGGGAGGGCCCTAAAGCCTCAACCCCTGCAGACGCCCCTGATATTAATATTCATGTAAATGGGAATTCACCACTCTAAAAAGTACATAACTATTATTCATGTCCCTTTTACGCAGTAATAATTTAATTTATCTTGTACTCATTGAAACACATTCTTACGCTCTTTGTTTTTTATTTTTGCCTGTAATTTTTCTTATGGATTTAAAGTATTTCACATTGAGTGGATATTTGAGTTAGATAATATGTCTAACGTTACTGGTTGCAATCAAGTTAATAGTATTTCTATTAATCTATGCTGCAATGTATTTTTTCAATGTCACGTACATGTGTTGGTTTAGTTTTTTTTACAAAAAACCATGTATTTTTATGAAAAATACACGGATCATATAGACAAAGGTTCAATCATTTATATTTATAAAATGGCAGACAATATTTCCAAGAGATATTACGGTCAATAATAGGGTTTGAATTCATTTTTCTGGGATGAATTCAAATACCTTTGTTTTCCCCACCTCACGTAGGAGGGTTTGTACACACATGCTTTTTAAGGGAAATATACTTTTTAGTGCAGTGACACGCTTTAAACAAATTTGACTGATTGATTATTATAACTTTAAGCATAATAAAGTTAAAATTATGAAAACATTTCAAAAAATGAACGAAGCAACGGAGAAAGGGTGACCGGGTGTAAACCTGTAATGTAATTTTGTATTTTAGTGTTTCTAGAAGACTACACAAATCAGGGGGGGGGGGTTCTAAGGTAAGGTACATTAGCTTGTATTTTATTTTAATTTTGGTATAGGCCAAAATGCAAATTTAAAGTAATTTAAAAGTCGACTTTGTATAATATCTTCATCCACGTTAGTACGGTGTAGTTCCTAATATTTAAAAAGTGATCCGAGTTGAATATTAGGAATGTGATCTTAATATGATAGAGGACTGGGAACAGAAAAAAGACAGAAAATAATATAGATGGGTATGTCAGTCCGTATATTATCAGATATTTTAAGTGATGATTGATGATGAAAAGGGACGGTTTAATGCTGAGTTGGAACATTTACTGATATTTGAAGCTCACATGATAATAAGTAATGTATAAATCGAGGTCATCTCATCAGTTGACTAACCACATGATGAAATACTCGAGAACATTCTATGTACTAGCATTAGATCCAAATTGTCAATAAATATATAAACGTTATTCAATAAACAATACATTGCCTTAATATGGAGCACATATTTATATAATTTGAAACTCCTCAACCCGGGAAAATAAATAAATAATAGGCATACTTACAAAGTCTGTATCAAAAGTTGTATTTTTATTTATTTATTCATCAATATTTATGTTCAAAGTAATCCCCCTCGGATACAATACACTTGTGCCAACGCTTTTTACAATCCTACAAGCACTTCTCATAAGCACTTTTCGGTATAGCCTTGAGCTCTTCCAGCGGCGATGCAGTCTTTATCTCCTCAATCGTTGCAAATCTCTTTCCTTTCATAGGTCTCTTCAGTTTTGATAAGAAGAACAAGTCGCATAGTTCCAAATCCGGTGAGTATGGTGGCTGATCTATGATTGTGCTGTTGAGTTGCGCATAAAATCTCTCACAAGCAAAGTGGCATTATCGTAATGCAAAAGTCATGAATTGTTTTTCCGCAATTCTGACGTTTTTTTCTTATTATTTCTGAAAGGGGTGCATAACTTCAAGATAATACTTTTTATTGGCCGTACG
>NW_027292423.1:0-1922 GCF_016086655.4 Lepeophtheirus salmonis | reverse complement strand
AGTACAATCTTCAAGAAAAATACATTATTTTTACATAAATGATTAAAAAGCCAAAGAAAGAAAAAAAATCTTCATTCTCTTTAAGATTAAATTGCAACGTGTATTCATAATTTTAAGTGTCTTCTTCATTTATTTTATTTTAGAAGAAAGTATATTCTACTAGTAAAAATATTAAATACGAAAGTTAAATATTTTCAGAAAATTATCGACACTATTGAAGTATAATTTTTTAGAGTCCAAGAAAAATTCAGTATAGTAAATTATAGAAAATATTTCCACTGCCAAAAATAGGAATGACAAAGAAATTTATAAAGAAAACAACTTAAAAGAGATTATCTTATAAACGAATACTTGGAGTTTACGCAAGTTTGAAAATAATACTTCGAGCTTATTAGAGTTTCAGAAAAGTTTTGACCTTGGTAAAGTCGAATTTATTTTTCAAATTTAACACAAGTAATAATTTGTCATTGCATGTTCTAATTCAATAGGTGCAAAATTTTCACAAAGTATTTTGAAAACTAATTATAAAGTGTTGTCTATGAAAAAAAATATATCTCTTTGTTTAATGCCTTAAAGTACCTCCATTAGCTCCTTGAATAACAATTTATGCGTTTAAATTTAATGGATTTTTATTAAAAATATATATATTGCAAAGATCAGGAAATTCCATTATCCGTCTATGTGTTGGAGTGTTGACATTTTTTGCATTGGTTCAAGGTCAATGACTCTAACTTTTAACCAACAGAATTATTCATATGTGGTCCAATAACACAAAAGCAAGGTAGAAAAATTTAACTAAAACTGAATATCTTACAACATTGTATTCTTCCATTCATTATTACCGATTTCGATTGACAAATTATTTTGATTAATCCTTAATATGTGGGTTTATTCCATATTATTTAATTTTTGAAGAAATACATCTAAATATTTTATTAAGTAATTATTAGTGCATGTGCTCATACAAATCGGAACGTAACATTCAAGATGCTTGGTATAGACTTATGATTATAAAGCCTACTAATATTTAGACTTTAATTTCAAGGAAACTGTAAAGACGTTAGTGTGGAAAATGGTGAAAGGTGTCAGAAATATTTTCAAGTTTTTCAGAAGAGAAGATCATCTATCATTGAGAACTGGAGATTAAATATTCAACATATATTTTATATAATATTATATCAATAAGTATTAACATAAATGCATATTTTAGTTTGGGCGTCAAACTGACGTCCTGATTCCTTATAATGGTGACATAGGGAAGATAGTTCACTTGTGCAGCAAAAAATGGATGCAATAGTAGGAAGAGAGGAGTTTATTTTCGAAACGTTTGAAATATGACGTTCTTGGGTTTCAAATATGCCTTTTAGTATGTTGATATAATTAGCTAACATATAAAAGAATATTTAGAGGTAGTTCAACAGTACTAAATTTTTGAAATTATTCATTTATTTATAAATAAATATATTTTTGGTTTTGATAGAATTTATTGCTTAGATATTATAGCTTTTTGTAAAAGTTAACACATTTAGATAAACAAAATTACCATAATTAATATTGTTTAAATATTTATATAAATTTTGTATCTGGATTTTCAATGCAGCAATAAGTCATGTGGCATATATTGCAGCTTTCCGCTTATATATCTGTTATATAACGGATCAAAGACAAACACCTCAACTGACGTTTATGCAAAAATTTGCTAGTAAACATATTCTTTACTTCGATTAACTAATACCAAATTTTTGGATTTTTATATATTGATGACCCTTTTAGGATTTCTAATTGAGGCAATATTTTGCAAAAAAATAAATCAGAAGTTTTTATGAGATAAACAAGTTTTGCAAAACAAATTTAGTAGGAACATTTTTTTAATAAGAATATGACCTTTGTGGTAAGTTGAGCTAAAGAGTAACTACGTTTTA
>NW_027292422.1:0-243 GCF_016086655.4 Lepeophtheirus salmonis | reverse complement strand
CATCTTAAATTAATTGGTAACAATATATTTTCAATTATATATCATTCTCGTTGTTACAATTCCTTCCGATATTTTTTTGAGAACTTACACAATAATGGCTATAACAGATGGAACCCAATCCAAAGGGGGATAATTTTAAGTACATCCTCTTTAAAATTATTACAGCATAAATTTCTTTCGATTTATAAATTTGATTTCTTCTTGTGAAGCCGCTTTACTCAAGACAGTGTTGAGAATTTGTTC
>NW_027292421.1:0-587 GCF_016086655.4 Lepeophtheirus salmonis | reverse complement strand
CCGACCAGGCTTTTGTAGTTGCAGTTCCTACATATCTTGAACATTAGCATTTTCTGCATTTCTATTCCAGCTGCACCACTTAGAATTCCTTAAGGGGTCAAACAGCTCAGATATTGTGTTATATGAACAATCACCCTGTATATTTACTTCTTATTTGAGAATCATAAATGGATGAAGTTACACTTTTAAAGATAAATTTGGAAAAACTTAAAAATGGGCGATCTCATCAAGTTAGTCTTGGGTACCTAATAGAAGAGAGAGATGGGGGATCTTGGAATAAATAAAAACAAAAAAAGTAAGTAATGAGAGTCTGGTTGTAGATTTTTATTCAAATAGATTTATTTGGTTTGTAACAAGTATATATTTAAGATGATTTTGGTAAAATGTTAAATGTAATGCACTCAAAAGTAGATTTAGTCAATAATTTCCATAGCCAGCATTCAAAAGAGATCATTCTTAAAAATCTCTAATTGAATCTAACCAGGCATTTTCTAGATAATTAATCACCTCATAAAAATTAAAACTAAAATTTTCTTCCTCTTCCTTAGCAATGGGCCCAATACTTAAAATTGCCCCATCTATAACAT
>NW_027292420.1:0-2157 GCF_016086655.4 Lepeophtheirus salmonis | reverse complement strand
AATCTTCTTTACACTCTTGAGTCAACATAAAACAGCGTATGTCTTTGCAAAAGTTCATTGTCAGAATGACTAAGCCCTCACCGGAGCTCGACAATATCGAATTTTTTCTTTTGGGTGTGGAACACTATGACTTACAATGTTAACTTGGTCGCCTCTCTAAGTAGAGCATCAAATTAATTAAATACATCAAAGGAGTTTATTTTCCTGACGTAGTCATTGTAATTGTTATAAGGCGTTGTGATGTAAATGACCTTGTCTACCTTTTCCTGAAAACGCATTATTTTTCTTGACAAAGGCAACGAGAAGGACAACCCAATCGTCGTGCAGAATAATTGTTGGCTTAAAAATTTATTTAGTCCTCAAATGAGAGAGTCAGACCAGGAAGGGAATAATTTAATAATAGAGATGGAGTTTCTTCAAAGAAAAACAACACTACATACGAATAAATGGTACCTACATTGAATCCACATAATGAAATTTTTTGACTATAAATAGGAGAATGAGTGTCTAATAGTATGTGACCTCAAAATTACAGACTACCCGTGACGTGCCCCTTCCGGCAAAGGGGGTTTCTCTATCTAAAACAATGTCAGAGATATATAAAAGGTTATTAATGATAAAAAAATAGTGGACCTGTGCCATGGGTTTGATGAGTTTGCACCAAAAATGACTTTTACAGGGATTAAAAGATCTGGTAGCAAAATACGAGATATACTTGCATATATTATGTCTTAAAGTAGATTAACAAATCTTTTGGGAGAGTTTATGGTGTTCCTACCTTACATTTCTTATCTTTCTCCAGTTTTTGCAACAATCAATAAAACATCAAAACGAATATGTAAACTTGGGACATTGATAAGAATAAACAATAAAAAAGGTGGATATGAATGTCAAACGGAAAACTTCCTTCAAACATCTGGAAAAATTACTTTTGGAGGAAAAATGACTTCCATAAAATTTCCTCAGGGGAAAGCTTGCACAGAAATGGATTCCAATATATCAATTATACGTTGAAAAACATCGACTTCCCTAAGAATTCTCACACAAATAATTTCGAATGTATAGACTAGAACTAAATTTTAATTTAAAACAAGATATATCAGTCTATATATATCCATATATTGTAACAGTTGCCCTTTAAAAAATATATACAAAGGGTTAAAGTTTTTATTTTTTAAAGTAAAAAATATGATGATATTCAGTAACTTACAAAATATTCAAAACTCAATTTAAATTAATCTTATACAAATTAGCAATATAGTTTCAAATCTTAGCTATGGAAAAAAATAGAAAAGTATATTTAAAAAGAAAGGTAGTAAGCAATTTTGATTTAAAGGAACAAAAGTATCCCAAAGGAATGTAAAAACTGTTAAAAATATTAGAAAATAAAATTTAAATCTGAATAAACAAATAATTTTTATAATGTAAAATATGAATAATATTTAAAGTTTTCGCTAAATATAGTAGATCTTTAAGTTTTGACAAATAATATAGGATATAATGATTTTTTCATTTTTTAAAACAAATTGTTCATTGGTTCTTTGGTTATTACTAATTTATATTAACTAAAAATTATCATTTTTTAGACGTTAATAGAGTATAGTAGTTCAATAAAACATTTCCATTTTTTTATCATGATATTTTTGATACAAGATTCTGTTAATGTTGACTTACAGAAAATTAATTTAAAAAATATAGTGGAATATTTTCTAAATGATTAAAACATCCTTCACATTAATTAAAAAATGTAATTAAATATAAATAAAGGTAAATGATGGTATAATTAATTACAATAAGAAATGAAATAATTAATTAAAAAAGAGTGGATGACAGAAATCAACAAGCTTCTTGTCACTTTGCAAAGTGTTTCAAATCTCCTGAAAAACTGAAAAACAAAAATGATTTTTTTGAGGTTTAATTTGTTTTGTTCATTTTTAAGGGTTTTTTTTTGTTACTGTATCGTGCTTTTTTTGCATTTGTTCATTTTTGCAACATGAAGTAAGTTTGTCTTAGAAAGTTATCATCTGGTAAAAATATACAAGATTAACAATTTCAGCTAAGTTTTTTATATAGAAATATCTTTAAAAACAAAAATGACTAATATAAGTATTTTTACTGAATAAAAAATTATTATCTAGAATATTGAAAGTTACTTTT
>NW_027292419.1:0-697 GCF_016086655.4 Lepeophtheirus salmonis | reverse complement strand
AAATGCTGGTGGAGTAGTCCATGTTTTTGTCTTTCAAATAATCTACAAAATCAAAAAAATATTATTATTTACATTTGTCTATTTAAATCGAACCTAATTTATTTTAGAAGAATAATTAAAAAACTCCAAAACCTGAATATATTTATCAATAAAACCAAGAAAATAAGGAGAACCTACATTAAAATTTTTAAATGGTGGCCTCCTGGGTTTGTAAAAAAGAAAAAGAGTCTAAGCTTGTTAGTGTTACTCCTGAACGGGTATTGTGTACGGCGATACTCCCACATTTACGCCTGCTTTGAAGAAGACCAAACAAATTTGTACTCAATTTAAAAGTGAATATGCCACGATACAAATTGATAAGGTTCGTTAAATGAAATAATCAGTAACTATAAACCAAATTTATGAAAGGCACTTTTTTTTGTTGATGTTTCTTTTTTTTTGTAAATAAATATAAAAAGTTTATTTTATTATACTTTGCATATATTTGTTTAGTAATATTATGTACATGAAAGCCTGTTCAATACAATCTCAATAAATTAACCTATACCTATCTTGCCTTGTCCTAAATTTAGACCAAGCACCAACTAAATCTTCTTTTGTGACTCTTTGTACAACTAAACGTATTCTGCAATGTCACAAACTGACTTTATCGAACAGGTTAAATTATCATCGATGTTCATTCGAATCTGTTCGACCA
>NW_027292418.1:0-586 GCF_016086655.4 Lepeophtheirus salmonis | reverse complement strand
TAAGCCCATTAGCTATCTTGACTACAATTTTCTCTTTAAAATACAAAGAACTAAATGATATCTCATTTTCATCAATCAACAAGGTTCCAGATTGTTATAAGTTATAACACCCCAGTTTTCCATTGCAACATGCGTAAGTCCAGGAATTACAATCATATCCTTACATCAACATAATTAATCATTTACAAGGCCTTCAAAAATATTTAAAAATTGCATGAATAATATTTATTTGTAAGGTCTAAAACCTTCTAGAATGTATGTGTTGACTAACCTGGTTAGGTATTGGTAAATGAGTACCCAAATATTCCTTCAAATATCCTATAAAGTTGTACTGACCTGCTTTGACAAACATGTTTTGACTCGTCTTCTCCAGAAGCCCAAATTCTTAATTCAGCAGTGTTATGAAAGGGAACTGTTTCACATTTGTGGCATTTTTAATGTCAAATGCCACAAGGTATGTACTCATTAATGGGGTGGAGTTGAAAATATCAGATACAAAATCTTCAAAATTTCTAATAGAAAGAATAATTATGATTTGGTAAAAATATATAGATTAGCGCTATGGAAAACTGTACTCATGTCAGTG
>NW_027292417.1:0-770 GCF_016086655.4 Lepeophtheirus salmonis | reverse complement strand
TATCCGAAGACTTTTATAAATTATTGGTATCTGACATAATTTAAATATCCCTATAAATTATAAGCATTGTATCTTTCTACAACAATCTTTGCTCGTACCAAATAATTTGTAAAAAATAAAAGTTTTCAAATATATATATAATTATTAATTTATAAACTATTCATTGTAGTGTTGTCCAATAATAAATAAAAAAAGATCACATCTTTACAAAAACAAAAGCAAACAAGAATCAGTTAATCCTTTTGCTAATTTTTGTTGTTGACTTGTATAATTATTCAATCAAATCATGTTTGGTTAAAGGTTTGATGTCAATAGTGAATTTATTAACTCCGATTTAAATTGAATAAAATCTTTAAAACTCGTTGATATATTGTCTCCTTTAAAAAAATCTGTGTTTGCAATTTTCGATAATTTTGTGGATTTTATTTAAATATAATTTTTCCCTGTACATGAATTATCAGACAAATAATGCTATATAAAATGAATCGATGTGTAGTATTCTTGTTGTCAACTAAAAATCATATTTTTGATTACAGAACGTCAGTCATACTTATTACAATATACAATATTATATTTAATATTGTCTTCTTCTTTTAAGTTCATATTGAGTTCACAGAAAGTCCTGTTGAATTAACTTTATAAAATGTAAATATATGTAAGGTTGTGAAAAATATTATGTTTCAACTCTAGTATAAAAATTGTAATAAGTAAAAATAACGGGTTTTTTCCTTTAAGTTTTTTGGTAGAATGAAAAATATAGACTGGTAAAC
>NW_027292416.1:0-3540 GCF_016086655.4 Lepeophtheirus salmonis | reverse complement strand
AATTTGTAGACTTCTATACGTCTATCTGCTGCTTTTACTATAAGCTGAAAATCTACTGAATAGATTAAGCTGACTCTTTGTAGGCAAATACGTTTGGGGCACAAGTAAAAAATAATCTTTTCCCAAAATACCAGGGCTTCGTTGTAGCATATTTAAGTCACTTTCTCTCTATAAACTTACCGTTCTTATAAATACATATTTTATATAAAATCTTGGCTATACAGAATTATTCTCTAGCCCGCGGTAAGTTATTTACAAAATCAGTAACATCCTTTTTTTAGACACAATTAAAGGCAAAACTTCATCATTTAATGAAAATGGGTCTATTTATATTTTCATACAGAATTGACTACATATTACTCAGCCCTAAGCTCGGAGGTGTTTATATAACCAAGTTTTTTTAACAAAACAATAAATCTGTGCATAACATGAAATTGTACAAAAAACTAAATTTACAAAAGCCCTCAAACGCCATAGCTCGAAGCAAAAACATATATTATATCAAAATGGTAATTTTATATTTCTAATTTATTGATCAAACATTAAACAAACAAAGGCAGTTAGTTTTAATTACAGAAAAAATAAATAACGCTACGAGTAAAGTAATACTTGTTTGAAACAATGGATGTTCTCAAGTTGCAAGCTTCGAGTCTTATTCTAGCAAGAAATGTATTTTTCGAGTCTTTTTCGATTCTGAAATAAGAGTTTAGTCATGATACTTAAATGAAACTCAAAACAATAAAAAAAAAGTGACGAAACATTAGCTGGATTAAATTTCTTATACGTCTTTAATATATGGTTTCCACAGCAAAATGTACCCTTTTTAAAATAGCAATGATGACGTAATTTATCATTTTCTGTTATTTTCTCTCATGACATACAAGTATCAAAGTTTTTTCTTCTATAGGAATAATTTACTTTGTAAATTCAATTAAAAGGGTAAACTGATGGAAGTTGCAAAGTTAGTTATACATAAAATAATATTCAAGTGTGCCCCTTAGTGGACAAAAAAGTAGTCGCGTATCCAACTATATATGAAAATATTGATCATGTGGGCTTTCTTTGTCACTTGCCCTATGGTTTTGGACTGATTCATGTCCGAATCGTGGATACAAGTATCTACGTTTGGTTTGAATCTTTATTTTGTAGAAAATGTCCTTTGCAAAATAAGAGTGTATCCATTTAAAAAATGATGACTTAATATATACATATTTCATGGGTGTACCTACGCTTAAATAGGAAAAAAAATATTTTATATTAAAAGAATTGCTATTGCTTTGACATGTGCATTGAATAGAATGAGATGCTCATAGAAAAAAATGTATATACAACAAGGTTCTTTGATGTCTAGTTTTATGACAATAAATATAATAATTATTATTCATCACTTAATCATTTTTAAATTGTGGGATAGAATAAAATTTAATGATAGTCCAAAAACTATTTTTACTATTCCCAATACAATATTTTACAATCTGATAAGATATCAGCACAAATCATCTTTAATTATATTTCTGCCCTGTAAAATGTTAGAAAATGCATTTATGGCGGCGAATGGCACTTGCCCACGGTTATCAATAGAAGTGGGGACTTGGATTTGAGACTTGAGTCTAGACTTAAACATGAGTTCATATTTAGAAGACTTACAGATTTACTTGATCTCAAAATCAAACACTCGAAACCTAAAGCAAACACCCCAAAATTGACTCAAAAGCTAGTATATAATAAATTTCAGAAAATCCTTAATTTTATGGATCTTATATTATAAAAACATTTTCAGATTCGAATTGGAATGGACCAAACCATTCATGAACTTGGACTTGATAAATAAAATTGGAGACTCGACAGGAACTTTTCGATTATAGTTTTTATTATTAACTAGTTTTTACTTATTTTTGACCATAAAAAACATTATCCGCTAGTCAAAAGCATTTTTTGAAAATACGATAATAAAGCTTCAAAAATTGATATCAAAGCATTTATTTAAAAAATACTTTCTACTTATTAAGTATTTTATAAGTAATATTGGTATTCGATCCTGTTTAGAAATTAGTTGAAATTTATACCCTTTCACAAGCTATGTCTTCAAAACGCTATGGGCAAAAATCAAAAGGTATTTTGTTAAAAACAGATTTTTTGTAGACACATTTTCCATAGCCATTGTACCTTCTCTTTCATTATTATGTAAAGAAATCCCTAATGTATTTGCCTAAGGCTTATTTAAAACTATGGACGGCTTTAAGAAAGGGCATTGGAGGTATTTTCTTTGGCCTCCTATTTCTTATATATCTAGAGGCCCTCACAGGTTAGATATTCTTATATATTAAATATTTATTTAAAAAAATAATGAAGAACTGTTTTTATGATGAAACCAATATTGTTAAAAAAGGTCAAAGATTATATTTGTCTAAAAAAAGTGTATTCGAAAATAATTTTTTTATTAAATAGATTTGAAATAAATATTTATCAATTAACTTCAAAATTTACAGAAAAAATATGAAAGAAAGATTTTTTTCAAAACGCTGTTACATTGCTCATACAAAAATATCCTATGTATTTGGTTCTACGTTGTCAATTCCCTCGTCTCACTTGATATGTCAATATTTCATAATTTATGAATTTTGATAAATAGCCCAAGTAATAAGTTATAATTGAAATCTCTGTTCCAAAAAGGACTGTTATATAATTTTTTGTCGATCGCTCGTAGGCATTGTATATTTATATAAATGTTGGCCATTTTATTATTTATATAAAGAAATTTTGGCTATCATATACAAATGGAAATAAATAGCTACGCTTATAATAAAATATTACTAAGCAAATTTATAATACGGTATGGAATAAAATACTAATCAGGATTATAATATTATTAATATATGTATATATACATAAAAGAGAGATTGTGTGTGTGTATATATGTATGTCCTTTATACGTTCCCACATTGTTGAACCTAGGAGGGTGAAATTTATGGATCCCTTTGAGCATGCCGACAGGCTAAGACGGGGGTGTCGATTTTTGGGTAGGTTTATACTATACCCAAAAACAGTTTTTTTGCAGCTCAAGGAGACTAAAAAGGAGGTTGAGTTATTGATCAAAAAGTGATTGGTGTTTTCAAAGACCAACTATACGAATAACTACGTTTTCTAAGTTTATTCCAAATTAAAAAAGTTATGAGCTTAACAAGAAATAGGTGAAAATTGCAATTTCGTTTATTTCACCTGTAAAAATTTAATTTCCAATGAAATATGGAATTAGTAAATGGAATAAAGTTTGTAAAAATTTGTCTGGAGATTCGTTTGCATATAAATTGGCAAAATAAAAATAGATGTTTAACTAAAATAACTGTCATTTTCTGAATAATTTTTCAATTTTTTTCATTTTTTCTCTTTTTTTCAACTTTTTCATCAAACGTCAATTTTTAGTTTTGTATGAAAAAATGTCACAAGACGATGCTTTTTGCACAAAAAAATGCCGAATTAACATTTTCACTGGAGTATTTTCAATTTTCAGAACGTTTTTCATTATAATTTTTGCAATAT
>NW_027292415.1:0-2945 GCF_016086655.4 Lepeophtheirus salmonis | reverse complement strand
CTTGTCAATGTAAAATGTGAGCGTCCCTATTATAAACCCTATATTTTGAGAGATGTGCAGAAATAGCAAGTTATTGGATGATAATGATTGTGATATATATCCAACAATATAAATATTATTCCTTGCTGGTGTTGAAGATCCTTTAGAGAAAGTTATTAGGGCGGAGATTTTCCCATAATGTTCTCAATTAATAGGAATCATATGGATCTACTTTCAAGGTCATCTTTTAGAAATTATTCCTTTTTCGGCATTGTAATCGATAGAATTGAATAAGTTGAATCGTGTCAAATAAGGAAACAATTTATGTTTAAGTAGTATCCTTTGGATATTTGTTAAATAAGAAGTTTTTACTGAACTATAACTAAGTATATTCACGATTTATTTTTTTTGTTGACATGCCAACACAGATTGATAAGATGATGAAGAATTCACTTATATTCTTTTTTTGAAAGATTAGATTCATTTTGTTATTTTAGATGCAGATATCTTTAGTTCATGGATGTATCATGCTAACTATTTATTGGTAACAACAGGTCATTCCTGTTATTGTTAACCATAAAACCGTTTTATAAGTTTGATTTTCCATTCCGTAGAATTTGATTTGTCAAACGGACAATACCACAACAGTGAAACATATTTTCTAAAGAACCCTCATGATGTGATTGTACTGATTAAACAGGAACTCCACTGTTAACTTTACCAGTGAGATGAGGTCAATAACATCTATGTATTTTTCTAGCATGATCATGTGGAACTAGCTAACTAGAATTTACAACTATGCAGTTTTTAAAATTAATAGAGGATACTAGAAATAACCCAACAGGAACAGAAACTGGGGGTATAAAAATATCTCACTCTAGTACCAGCTTAGTACTAGTCGCCAACATTAAGCATGCAAAGTTGACTAGGGTGACAAACCCATAGTCTTTAGGGCAGTTACATTATTCAGGACTTATGGTATTTATGTCCCACCACGGAAGGGGATTTCTTGGTATCCCCACAACCTAACCCACAACGAATTTATTTGGTACACAGAAGAGCAGCTCAAGACATGCTATACATAAATAAATAATTACATAAGAAAGAGGGCAACGTTAAAGGAGAAAACAAAAAGGGAAAAGGGATTGACCTAAACTTATTTATATAAATTAGGCTACAAGGGTTAAATACTGGGAGGCCCAAAAAAACCTGTAAGGGGGGAATAAACGTAAAAACAACGAAAATATTCAGTTCCAGAACTTGTTTTGCAACAAAATTAATAAAATTTTGTCTAAATTCAGGATTATGATGGGCCAAACAATATCCAAGACCACTATAAGAGCAAAAAGGACTTTAAAAAAGGAATTATGAGCAGACAACGATTATGTTGAACATATACTAGAAAAGGCATAGTGAATTTTTGGACTAACTATTAGTTCGAGGATATAGATAAAAGTAGCCATCATACACAGAAAAAATACAACCATATAGGAAACTTGATCGTGAAAAAGGGTATGAATAAAAATAAATAGTAAATAGTCTAATGGAAACATTTCCATTAGGCAAACTGTGGGAAATATTTACACGACAGTGACGTAATATTTAAGATTCAATAATTATAAATGTTTTTAATCAATATTTTGAAAGGGTTACATTAGAGATGAATAATAAACCAGACGACGAAAAATAGATTGAAGATTCCTTCATTACACCAAACCCAATAGGGATGATTTGAATCAAGTGGTGAAGAGAACCATAAGTCCATGTAAAAACCATTTCGACATTCCATAGTCAAAGTAACATATTGTAATATGATGAGATCGATGAAGCACTATTGTCTTTTTTAGAGATGCCGGATTTCAGAAGAATAGTATGTCCAAATAGCAAAGGAATCTCTATTTCTAATCAGATATGCCACAGGAAAGGGAGGAGATTGTAGACGTCACAGTGGTTTCTTTGCCAAACCCAGAAACAAGTTTCTGGATTGAAAAGTGAACACATAATTAACAATTTGAACCAGCCATTGCAAGTATCAATGCCTCAGAAGTGCAGAGAAACCCCATCGGATTTTTACCCAATAAAGATCTAGAATGGGAAGTGCGTATCTTCATTCAATGTTTAAGTAACTGGTCGTGGACGAAAGGTAATCCTGTTTCGTCCGTAATCACACTGGATATGGTCTAAGATATATATTTCTCTGTCTGACCGTCCGTGAAGTCGAAAAAGGGGCAATATTGATGGCTTCACTGACGCAGTTAATTTTATTGTATGAATTTATGCAATGTGATACTAAGATTTTATTTAGCTCCATGTTGTTTATAAAATTCTGAAGGATACTTAATAATGCCTTCATATCCCTGCTTGTATCCAGGAGCAGAACACTTGTACACCATTATTTATTAATTAATAACAAAAAAAATTATATAACTTTTGTGAACCACGTTTTCCTTTGTTATATATTATAACAAAGGAAAAACGTGATCCTAAGCTATGGACTTCACATAAGATTCCTGGGTTAGTTGGATCATGAATTACTATACTATATGGATGATAACTCTCTATGTAGCCTCTGAAGCTCACCTTTTCAGTTAGTTATTCTAAAGCTATTGTTTATCATTGTTGTGATACTTAGTACTTTTAATAATACCATTAATTACATGTATGTGACTCGTAAAATGTAAAGGAATGAGTTCCTGAACAGCAGCAAGTCTTTGAAAGTCCTTCTTCTTTAAAATCACGAGGCAGATAAAGTATCTACTTCATTCTCGTCATATGGGATTCAATATGTGAAATTTGACTTCTAGATAGTAAGTGTATTTCATTGTTTATAGTTATGGAGGATATCTCCCACCTTAGAGAAGGAGTTTGTTGAGAGAAGGATAAAAAAACGATCCGTTATTAATTTGTATGGTCCTTTCTGACCTTAGAACCATCAAGGATGGATATAATTATCTATGTAGCACTAT
>NW_027292414.1:0-582 GCF_016086655.4 Lepeophtheirus salmonis | reverse complement strand
CGATATATATATAAAACAAAAATCCGGACAATAGAATTTTAAAATTTCTCCTCTTCTTGGTTTTATGAGTACTCTTCTTTCTCAAGATGAAGATGTAGTTGATTTTTTTTCTGGGTGAGACGCGGACTCTCAGCCTTAAATTCTACTACTGCCACTTCCCTGAGGATACAAGAATAACTTTTACCATCAAACACACCCTGACCCACATATTGTACAGGCAAAGTGCTAAAAGGCTAGGTTCTAGTGCAAGGACAAAAAAATTGTTGACTTATATGACGTGTCAATATAAATAAAAATTTTCTTTCTAATTTGATTAATGAGAAATTATCATAATTTTTAAATAGGCCATTATGCACCTTTATATGATAAAAATATAATGTGTGGGTAAAGATAAAGATTTCAGCCCTTTCTTGAACCCCTTTTTAACTTTTCTTCAAATTTTTAAAATTGTAGATTAAATTTTGGTCAAAAGTAATTAAACATTTATTATTCAGAACAGAATTAAATCAATTATTTATACCTAACAGATTAATTTTCATTAAAACTTATTCTGTTTTTATCTTCACAAGCCCATGAATCATA
>NW_027292413.1:0-2589 GCF_016086655.4 Lepeophtheirus salmonis | reverse complement strand
GCTGTCTTTTATTTTTTCTATTCTAAAAAGAGTTGTTTTTAGATACTTTTTCCTCATCATTAGTTATCATACTTTAAGCTCGGCGTTTAGTTTTGAAAGTAGGGGCACCAATAATTGGAAAGTCTAAAGATCATTTTTGCAGCCATACATAAAATAGTATGGAACATGCTCATCTGCCAAATAATTATCTAACTCAAGTTGTTTATTTAAAAAAAAATCTGACATAATAAATAATAATCTAAATACAACCTTGATTCTTTCAAACGTGAAAATATTTGAACCTCTCCCCACCTACGACTGAAAAGCTTAAAATTTTAAAAACAAAATATGTGGACATCATAGCTAAATGATAATTGTAAATTATCAAAATGTGGATGGCCTTGGCCTCCTGTCGTGTGGACCCAATTTTCTTATATTTTTTTAAAGGCATATTCTATACGTACAATGTAATTTTGAACTCTTTACGTCTTTAGCTTATGACAAATTTGACAACACCCGAATATCTTGAGCAGAAAATGTATAACTGCTCAAGAAAGGAGAACCTTTTGCATTTAAAAAAAACAAAAAAACATTTTAACACAGTAAATTTTATATTTTTACAATTCATCTTTATAATTATTATAAAAAGTAGGGGTTACTCTTTAATTCACATTTTCTATAATCTAGCAAAGAATAAACATAATTTTGAAGTAGAAGTAAATTGCTAATATTTTGTCCCCTTATTCTCTGACTAATTTTTAAACAAAATTATTTTTTCCTTGAATAAATGTGAAGAAAAAAAAATGACAAGACGAAATGGAACGAAACGATATGTTTCATCCTAACTTTGTCTGGTCTTTTGGAGAAAAGGAGCCTGAAAGGCTCATTTATAATCATAAAACAAAAATTTAAAGCCTTTTTTTCTGAATAGCACATGTTTTTGAGTGTGTGTGTAATATCTTAGAACTGTGAGAATACTTGATCCAAGAAATAACAAAGTAGCAAAGAGTGTTTGTAGCGAAAGCTCAGTGCCTCATGTTAAGGTCCTGTCCACAAAAAAATATAAACTCAAAAATATAAAATCTGCGTGTTCTTTGACATCCATAATAGGAGTTAGGGGCTCCTAAAGTTCAAGCCTCGAGGCCAGTACCAATGTTTTTAAACAGCTATTTCTCTTGTGGTTTTAATGATATCGATCTAATTTAAACGTGATTTGATAGATATTTACACATTGCTTATTCTATATTTCATACTTTTACCCGATAAAGTATATTGTTGACCTTGAGGTCAGGAGGTCAGATCTTTGCCCTTAAAAATTTCGAACATGGTATACTTTAATTTTTCTCAAATCAATCGTAAATAGTTAGGTCTTTTAGTTAACATTTATATTTAAAAAAATCCCATCCCTAATTATTCAAGTAGCCCTATCTATAATCTTTAGATTAATAAATTTTAAGCACTTTTGACGTTAAAAAAAAAAGAAAAAAAGACAAAGAAAAGTAAAATATAAACTCTGACAACTAAAAGAATATTTAGGACAAGAATAGCTTTGCATGCCATATCATTTCATAAGATTGCCTATAAGCATTATGAGAGAAAGGATATAAACACAAAATCAACTTAGGAAATAGTAAGGAATTAGTTATAGTTGATTCACAATTCGAATCTGAATCTAACAAGGAATTACCCTACTAACTAAAAAATGTAGATTGTAACAATTACTTGAAATTTAAAAAAATAACCAAAAATTAACACAGCAGCTCTGACAACTTAAAGAATACTTGAGAGGAAAGCAGCTTAGCTGTCATGCCGTTTCATTAAATTTCCTCTCAGATGATGGAGTCATACACATGTCCCACTCTTTAGCAAGAAAAGACATAGGCCGAAATTAAACTGTTTCATAAATCCATAGCTATTCATAAAATATTTCAAAAGTTAAACTTTTAATAAAAAATATTACAAAATTAAATTTCAATTTTAAACTAAAAAAAATCAAATGTTAAATTACTTGAAATTATTTATTTAAAATCCACAGCTGTTTATAAAAAATTTCAAAACATTATATTTGCTTCACTAAAAATTAACTTTTTTGAAAAAAAGTTCAAAAATTAATTAATTTGTGGGAAAAAAAATAAATTATATCCCACTATTTTTTGGAAACAAATTCAAAAATCCATAGTAATTTACATAAAATTACATCTTTTGTAAATATATGTCAAAAATCTTTAGTTTTTCAAAATAAAATTTAACTAAAATTTGGAAAAAAAATTCCAAAATTTATTTTGAAATATATGTTAAAAATTACGTTTATCGGAGAAAAATTTCAAAAATGTAATTTTAAATATTAAAGTTTTTGGAAAAGCATTTCAAAAACTCAAAGCAATTCAGAAAAAAAATAATTTTTTTCAAAAATTTCCAAATTTAAATATTAATTTTTTTGAAAGAAATATATTTTACCCCTATTTTGCTGTACAATTTTTTTCATTTTCAAAAATAAAAATTCTCATTTGTGTGTGGGTATGGGGGTTTAACCCCTCCAGACCTTTAAGTCCAATAAGGACTGTCATTCATGAGCACATACACCCATAGGTATCTCCACAAGAAAAAAGA